>NC_026155.1:5728386-5737709 GCF_000512975.1 Sesamum indicum | reverse complement strand
ATGTTCACTTTTTTTTCTATTTCAACCTCAAAATTTTGAATTGATGTATCTTGATTTTGGAATCTAGTGTTTGCCATGATGATGAATTGAGAGAGCATGTCTTTTAAATTGCTCTTCTTCTCTTGTGGGGCTTGTTGCTATGGTTGTTGATATCCCGTCCCCTTTGGTCTTTGCTGTTGATTGTTACTCCATGAAAAGTTGGGGTGACTATGCCATTCTGGATTGTATGTGTTAGAGTATGGGCAAAAATTACACTTGCCACCATGAGAAATAAAGTTAGCATCTTCATGAATAGCAAATTGACTTCCTATCTTACATCTTGACTTAAGTGCCCAATTTGACCACATGCACCGCAAGATCCTATTGGTGCACTATTCCATATCGCAGCTCCAAGGTTATCCACTTTTTGTATTAGTGTAGTTATCTGAGCAGACAATGCGCTTATAATATTGATGTTGTGGATATCAGTTACCCTTCTATCGTCTCTCTCATGCCCATATGAGTACAGATTGATTGCTATCTCATCAATGATGTTGAGTGCTTCTAACAACAGTTTCTTTATAATTGTGCAACTGCAGTTGCATTAGTGATAGCTCGTTGGCCAAAGTGACACCATTGTAAAAGATCTATACTTGTCGCCACACGAGCAACTCATGATAAGGATATTTTCTAAGCATGTTCTTAAAATGTTCCCATGCATCATACAATGATTACCTTTCTAATTGCACAAAAGAAGTAATGTCACTTATCATCTTAGCAGCTTTAGAGGGGGGTGGAGGAAATATTTTACAAGGAAATGAAGTGCTTCAAATTATGATTTATATCAGCAATCTAATTAATATGGAAATCCGCATATCTGATAACCTGTGGGTCACGGGTTATAGTGAAGCCAGTTTACTCACTCGAATTTATGATAACCCGTGGGTCACGGATTATCTTGGCAGCACTGTTACTGGAATTTTTTCATTTCACCATACTTTAGCTTTTTTCTTATAACTCTTCTTCTTTCCGTAAAAGCACCTAAAATATAACAAATATACCAAAAACAGCATCATATCACAAAAATATAGTGATATCAATAGTAAAATGTATCATATAAATTTTTCTAATCAATACTGCCATCTAAACAATTATACGGACCAAAACAAACTTAAGTCAATATTAAAAATCACAAGATACATTTACAATTATAAATATAATTGTGTGTATTGTGAAACATGTGAAGGGATAAGAAGGATGTTTTCTTCGTCAATCAAAGTTGGCCGCAAATTTGATGTATTATTCGATGAAATTAGTGCTAGTGTCATGGTACATAACCATGCTCAGATTTGTAACAACTGCATTGCATCACTTATATTGATTTTTCCTTACTACGATGCCATACACAACACTCAGTACTTATATGCCAACGTTGTTGTACCCCAATTTGAGGTACCAACTTCGTATATGTCCTCCATATATCATAAATATAACAACAAGACGGTGTTACCCGTAGCCTCATGACATAATATCCACCGATAATGCACAAAGCACATATACGTGCCTCTTGTAATACCTCCTTTAACAGGCTATCATCATCACATGTGTTGCCAAGAAATTAATCATGTGAGACAGTTAGTTTTATTCTAGAATGCATAAAAAATTCTCATCTGTGCGGAACCCCAACCATTGATGACAATAATTTTTGCCACTATTGAGTAGTTCACTTTTTATCTATTCTGGTAATAAGATTACCTTCCACCAGAAGAGCCCAGATGATGGCGATGTCCTGAAACGCAATAATCACCTCACCAATCGAGTAACAGAAAGTATAAGTCTCAGGATGCCATCTTTAGACTAATGTAATAATAAAGTGCGTGAATCTTAATATGACTATATGTAGAACCCCTAAAAACCTCATGTTCTGCAATGCCTGTAGAACACAAACGCGGCATGGAACCAGTTGAAGCACACGAAAAAGAGATATATCACCATGTCGTGCATATAAAGTTGTGTTTGAGGATCCGAGCATATCTTCAGATTGATGATCTACCTGTCCATACAACACACTAGTATCTCGTGGACCAAAATTTATTATAATTTTACTCTCAAATTAATTTTTTTTCAATAAATCTTTTTTTTTTAGGAAAATTTGATGGAAGTTAGAGTGTGGTTGTGGTCCTCAACCAGCAACTCACCCCTTAAATAAAGGGTGAGCCTTAAAAAAAGTGGCATGAGAACCAGTGATTTTGGCTTGTTTTTTGCATGCATGCTTAGCCAAATGTCGATTTACCTATGCATGCATACATAGGTCGAATCGACGTCTATGCTATCGTCTCTGACAAAAGCCTGTGATTTTTTTTTCAATTTATCGATCAATCGATAGCTTGATGACCGAAGTAAGGATTGCAACTTGCTTTTGCAGGCTAGCAGGCTATTGTCCCTACTTTGTTTGTTTGTTTGTTTAAAAAAACGGCTGTCAGGGACAACGATTCTGCCTATTCTTTAAAAGTTATAAAAGCACCTCGTTTATGTTTTTTTTGGCATTATTTAAATAAGTTTTCCAGAAATGCGTTGTGTATCGTTTTAAAGATGAAAATGTGTAGCTACAACAATGACCATGAATATGATTCTCTACATACCCTGATGAGTAGGCATTCTCAAGAACAATTAACGTTTTGGGCGTGACTTTGACTAGCCAGCTACCATGTGGAATGAGGACACGTCTCATCTGCTTACCTAGGGGTGGCAGATGAGTCAAACCTGTCAGCCCAATTTTAAGCTTGACTCAAGCTCAAGATTTTCGAGCTCGAGTCGAAACAGCTCGAGCTCAACATACTCTATTCGTCGGCTCGCAAACTTTTTCTATTTTTTTATTTTTTATAAATATTTTTATTTTTAAAATTTGTATACGTTTAATTTTATATTCAATACTTTATCAACTTTATATTCAAAATTGACCATATATTATAATTAGTAATTAATATCATATATTTTAATTTTAGATAGTAATAAATTATGGTACTTTTATTTATTCATTTAATTTTTATATAGGAACAAGTTTAATCAACAAATTAGTAAGTTTTAATTTTTTTAAAAATAATTATGTAATATGATACATATAAATTTTACGTTATATTTTAATATCTATTTGTAATCTTTTATACTTTTTAAAATTGACAAGTCCTAACAATTACTTTGTAATTTTTTAGATATATTTGTTAGTTTTATATTTATATCAAAATACACAATATGCAATCAATTTTATTACTTATAAATTTATGTCAAAATTTGGTGATTTCATGAATTAATTCAAAGATAATAATAATGATGATGATGATGGTTTAATAATTTTATTATATATAATGAGATCAATCACTATTTGTACTTTGGTTTAGAAATTTCATCTCCTAAAAAAAATTTGTATATAATAAGATCAACAACTTTTAAAAAAATGACTTATATATAATTTTTTTATTCATATTAATAACTACACAAAATAATATGCATGTATTTTAATAATTTAATGTATTTATATTTTCTATATTTTTACTAATTATATTACTACTAGACTAATTAATATTTTTTATAATTAATATAATATATTTAATATTATTTGTTTACATTAATATAATTTTATTAAAAAATAAACAATTTACAGAAATTGATATCTTTAGCTCTAGCTCGAGCTCATTATATATGATTCGAGCTCGAGCTCGAGTATAAAACATAAAATTGAGCTCGAGCTCATAAAAAATGGTCGAACTCAACTCGTTTACACTTCTATACCTACCACATCGATAAGACCGAACGAGTGAACTCTTTTAATGTGGTCTATGTAAATTTATATCAAAATAAATTATGAATACTTAAATTAACATATAATGAGATATAACAACTTATATAATTAATGTCCGAGTGAGATAAACTGAAACTGAACATGTCAATAGCCAAGTCACCTAGTTGCCATTTTCATGTGGACAAGGCGCACTGCAATGTCTCCACTTGGCAACACATGATTGGTGGGGTTTAGCTCCACACTCCACACTCCTCCTCCATCACACTCCACAGTCCTCCATCAGAAAGGCCAAACAATATTTATCACCCATTCCGATTTTACAATGTCAAATATCGTATTTCGTTTCTTTTCTTCATCTCCTGACCACCAAACTATGGCATCTCTGCGAACTTCTCTACTCACCTCCCACGCAATCGGAGCCCTTCGCCGTCCCTCCGCCGGAGTTCAACCTCCCTCCGTCACCTTTATTACTCCTGCCCTCCCTAATTTGCAGAAACTAAGGTACTCTTTTTTTTTGGCAATCCTAAATCCTCCATATTACTTAGTACTCTGTTTTTTATGCAACTCTGTTATAATTCGACTATAATGTGGTGGGGCCTTATGCGTTTTTAGGCTTGTTTTGTTGCTCTTTTTTGGTTGTGGCGCTGTTACATGAATTGGGGTTTTGACAAATTAAGCTGTAAATGCAATTGAGCTTTTATTTCGAATTTACAAATACACTCAATGGATTCTTGGTTGATGTTAAAATTCTCAGTTATGCTTAGTTGCTAATGTGATTCGGATGTTTGTTTTAACCGAAAGTCTTTGATTCTTCAAGATGAAGTTTGTTCGCCAGTATGTGGGCATTCTTATGGTGGCTATTTATTTTAGTTGTCTAAATATTTGGAAAAGCAATCAGCACAAAGTAAATCAGGATGGGAGTTCATCGTTGATAGAGATTAGTGTTACTCTTGGTGCTAAAAGGGGGCAATAATTAGTATGGCTAGAGGAGATGCTATTAACTGTATCAAATAATTGTAAGAAGATTAAATTGCAAGGAGAATAATGTTTATGACTGGAGAGGGAAAAACGAGCTCTAGTAGGAGATTTAGAAAGGAAAAATCACATGGTTTGAGGCCCATTTTCGGGAGCCACTGAATTGAATGAAGAATATTTTTAATCTTTGAGTTATATGTTCCTGCTTAATTAGAGTAGCATTTTGTTGTAAAAAGATTATCTCAATATTTATGATGGAATAGGATTCTTAGCAGTTTACTGGAAAACATTCTGAGTTTTTTCCTCAAGTTGGAATACAGTACTTTACAAAACCCTGGAATAAAGGGATGGTACTAACCTACCATCAACCTTTTAATTATGCGGTTGGGTGTCATGTGTGGTGATGAATCTAGTAGTTTTGAAGATAAAAGCAAAAGTGAATTTGGTTCTGGACCACATTGTTAGTCTGGGCAGATATCATATAAGATGACCTAGAGCCATAAGATTAAAATTATAATTGAATACTCAAATTGGTTTGCCTAGGCTATGCTTCTAAGTTATAAAGATATCTCGCATGCAAGTTGTGATTGTTCGGTTGAAGTATCTTTGCAACAGCCATCACCTATGAGGATGCAGTAATCTTCTGATTGGTCATGTGGCTCATAATAACAAGTATTGCAAGCTTGATGTCCTAACTTGTGTCATAATAAGTTCAGTTACTATTTACCATCATCCGCTTGGATGAATTGGTGGTTGTTTTGCTTGAATATCAGAATGGGTTGATAAACTTGTGAAAAACATAATCTAGATTTGTTGTTTAGGATGAAGCTAATGAACCGTACTTGTAAACTCCACTCCACTTTGATCTGCAATAGGATGCCTCCAATTGGTGGTTCTTTTGCTTGAATATCAGAATGGGTTGATAAACTTGTGAAAACATAATCTGGATTTGTTGTTTAGGATGAACATAATGAGGCATACTCGTAAACTCCACTCCACTTTGATCCGCGATAGGATGTTGACGTGTCTCAGTTTTCTCAATCCCATATGCTTGGCATTGTTGCCAAGTGAACAGTACATGGTTTCCTTTCTTCCAACCTTATTCTAGCAAATATGTTTGTTTCTTCCTTTCAGGTTAACGAACGAAATAAGGGAGCAAGTGAAAGAGAGTTGGCATCCTTTATATGCATCATCCACAAATCCTTCAGAGGGATCAGACGACACGAAAACCAGTAATACTGCCCAAGGCCCTCCGTTCCTCACCATTTTGGCTGGTCTGGTAGTTTTCTTGATCATATGTTGGCTCATTGGATCCATACTGATGTGGCTTATTGGGTTAGTAGTCCATCCACCTCAGTTGAAATGAGTCCAAGTTTGTCCTGTACTTGTACTGGCAGATTAGTTTATTAATTCAAGAATGAAGGAAAAGAATTCCTGTCCTCCTTACTCAACAGATATTTTAGAGACCGAGGAGCATGAGATGGCAGACTTTGCTCTCTAATTGCATGTAGTCCTGACTGCCTTACATTTTCAATCAACACTTAGCCACTGGTTAGTATCTTAGGTTGACGGGCTCATTTACCTTTGTAGTTTGGATAAATGGTTGATACTATCCGAATGGATCTCTCATAGGATTTGATAAATTAATAAAAATAATATGGCTTTCACTTCGATAGTCCAAGTAATGGATGAAAAGAGGTGGTTAAAATAAAAATAGTGTATTTTAATGGATAATAAGTGTGATGAGTGGAAATAATGGCAAAAGTCAAAATATATGGACTTTTCTTTCCCACCCCACATCCAGCCACCTGGATTGGATTGTGAAATCAGACCCTTGTGGGGTCTAACTTCTAATCGGGCTAATTGAGGGCAATCTCGGGTTGCATGGATGTTCACTGGGCCCATAACATATTAGGAGATGATGGATAAACGTGGATTTCTAGCTCAATCCACCATTGTCTTGCAATGTAAACAAGCATTTACGAGATAGACACAGGATAAATCTTGCCTCTTGGGAGTTTGTTCAGAAATATTCACAGGACCTAATTCTATACAGACACAAGTAGGTATTACGGGAAAATTGGTTCATTGGGATAACATAGCATTCACCAGCGGTCCAAGGAGACTTCATCGGATAAGGATTGGCAAAATCTCTGGGGGATCTTGAATTTATGCAATTGCCATAATTGCAATTATCATGGAATTGTGTCCTAATAAGAACTGAGTCATGCTAAATTTCAGATGGAAACTCAACATGTGACTGTAAAAGAGTCTGTTTAAGAGTTAATACTTTTACTATCAATTATAGCATTTGCACATCACAAGAATACCCCTCATACAGATAAACTCTAAATATGACGGAGAAATTCCATCAACTGTTAAATTTGGACTTCTAAGAGTTTAATGTAAACAAACTGAAATCAACTCGCCATAGCTGGGAGAACTACACAGGTCATATTTTGGTTTGTTGTTCTGGAAAAGAATGATGTTGGAAACGTGGAAACAGCATTTGAACATATTTATTTTGCCTTTCTTGAGAAAGGTTAAAAGATTGAAGAAACAGCAAGTATTATTCAAGAACTGGACACTAAAGACTCGTACGTGACAAAAAAATTTAACCACACAATCATAACTTAGACCTACAGGTCGGTTCTCCTTATCAATACAATGCACTATGAGAGTTGATACACTTTAATATCGCCCAAGGATGAACGGTGCCACAATTGACACCCACTTCCCCAAAGTAATGCTCAGCACCATCATAGTTTCCCTTTATAACAAATCTGACATGAGTTGCTCATCTGGTGCATAGGCTAGAAGAGTGCATAAAAATCTTTACCATATTTCTAAAACTATTGCTTCTGAGAGCCTTTCCCTTTGACATCTAGGCAGTTTTCTCCAGCCACAGAGGTAAAATTACGCCTTTCATCAGAAGTCGCAGTAATAACTGGCATCCAGACATCGGCTGTAGTGCTTAAAAGAGTCCTGACCTGTGGGTCTTCAGCCATTGTTGAGGATATTAGCTCATCGACGTCATCAAGCTTTGCAGATAATTTGTCCAATTCCTTTGCTATCTCCATCTAATAGGACAAAAGGATATCCTTTAATGAAGGAAGTTGGGGGGTTGGGAGTTAACAATGAGTATATGGTTATGAATGAACTTGAACTACCTCATTCAGATGTTGAGCAGATTTCGAAGGAAGTTTCCTGACCTCCAACCCCAGGGTTTCAATCTTGGCACGCAACTCAACTTCTTCTTGATTGGTTAATGATTCCACCTGGGAAAGAATATTGATAATTATAACATTTGTGGCCATGAGGAAGGAAATAGTTAATGTAGGATACCTAAATATTGAAACAAGCGGTGTCTTTATGACACCAGTTTTGTATTAATTGACTCTTAATTCTGATTTCACTTACAATAACGAAAAGAGATTGAACAAGACCAGACAAATTGAGTTCTAATGCTTGCTTACAGTTTCAGAAACATTACTTATGAACTAGAGACACATAACTAGTTTGAGACAAGTTCACAATCTGCTGAATTAAGTTCATATCATCCATATTGTTGTTTTATGTCCGCTGAGACTAGTTTACAATTGAGGGTACAAAGTAACCAATTGCTCATTAATCGACACCAACTACATCACCACATCAAGCAAATACAAATTGTTGCACAGAAAGATAATGAACTGTAGCAGGTAATCACTCGTTGACTTAGATAAATGACTAGAGCACGATACAACATTACAGAGATACATCACGATACATCAACAAGTATAGCTATTCCAACAGGCTCAGGAAGAATTTCTAGAAATAAGCTGGCTGCTGGCACTCCTTCAGATGTAAATGTCATTAATATTTCTTAAAAAGCTTGAACTGAACAAAATTACAGCAGTTAGCTCAAATATAAGCTATTCCAAAGTGAAAATTGTCCCTAATTCCACTAAAAATCACCGAAAGTAACTAATGGTCATCTATATGTGATGCTACAAAAATCACACTGACTCCACTAAGCTCCAAGATTCAAGAGTAACAGAGCAAATCCTTACATTACAATACAAGGAAACAGGACAAAAATCATAGACAAGACATAAAGAATTATAAGGAAAGGGAAACTATGACAAAAACCGTAGAGAATATACTAACAAAATCAACATTAATACATCTTCAGGCAACTTTGCAAGAACACGAAAATAAGCCACATTACACAAGAAAAAAGCAAAAGACACACGTATCAGAACACCAATTGCCTGAATTCAGTTTCACCAACTCAGCATCCCAACCTAAGAAAAACCTCGGCGTTTTCACATAGCGGCAAGGACGCAGCAATGCACAAATTACCCTTTTAACAGATCCCACATCTCAAAATCAAACATAAAAATCAAGGAAAAAAAAAGAAATCCCATATCAGAAAAACGAATTTATGATCTAGTCATCCGTAAATTTACGGAGATCAATGAGAACAGCGAAATCCCATATAAGACAATCCGAAAGATGTTACAGATTTTAGAGCGGAGAACCTGTTGGAGGAGATCGGAGAGTAGCCCAAAGAGCTGGGCGTTGGCGA
>NC_026155.1:5602551-5728367 GCF_000512975.1 Sesamum indicum | reverse complement strand
AACCAAACGCCGTCTTCTTGCATCTTATATATAGTTATCGCTTTGTGAGAGCAGTAGGTATATGTCGCGCTTTTCCTTGCAGCTACAATCAGCATGTTTAGAAAGCGTGGGAGTTGAATCAAATGTTGACACGCTTTTCCTGTTTTCTCGTCCCCAATTTGTTTGAAGACTGCAAGAACAGAGAAACTATTTGCTAATTAATTATATTAATGCTCTGAATATTTCGGAATGACGGTATTCAAATATTTTTTAAATTATTAGAACGTATCATCTTGTACTTGTAGGAATATATATTTGAATATATCATTTATTAAATATAAAAAATATTATGTTCATAATTTTATTTATATTTATAATTGATATGTATAAAAATAGGTTGGCTCAAAGAGGCCCAAATGATCCAAAAAGAAGAAAGAAATGAGAGGCCCTTGACATCCTAGGAGGTCCAAATCATGAAAGGCCCCAAAAACACTCGATATGCGGTCTTGGCAGGTGCCCCTTAGAAACTAAATAGGTGGGCGGCCTTGGCAGGTACCCCCTAAAAAACAGATTGGCAAAGGAAGGAGACCTGTTTCTTCAAGATCAGCCCAAGAGGGAGGCTCGCTGGGCTTGGCCCAAGGAGGAGCCCCCCCAGAATCCGTTCAAGGATGAAACCTGAAAGCTTGACCCAAGAAGGAGGCCTACTACATCTTTCTAAGGCCAGTCCGAAAGGAGGAAGGTGCCCTTAAAGGGTTGGACTCTTTAGCCTTCTTAGGACTCCTCACCAGGTAGGAGTCTGCACGAAAAAGGAGTTTCATTCATTCGAAAACTTGTTGCTTAAGAAACGAATAAGGTGCAACCGTACCCCTCCTAAATCTCGCCTTCCTCGCTGGGCAGTGAATTCCCTCACCAAAACTCCTATTACAAAGGGACTCCGTCTTTATAAATAGGGGATTACCCCTTAACAGACAGTCCTCTCCCACATCCGAGAACCTCTCTTGCTGATACTCTGCTATTCTAAACCTTTATTTTGCAGGTCCTCTTTCCCAAGAGCTTTCACTCATTAACCCAAATCCAAAATCAAGATCCAAAAATATTGGACCGGTGTTAAAATCGCACACATCAATAACATTGAAATATTTTTACATACAATTATGTTTTAATCTTTTTATAATAATTGTTTATTTGATGAGGAAAGTCCTATTATTTTCAGTTCACTTCTAATTTAATTGATGTATTTTGTATTAATTAATTATTATGTTTAATGATTTCGTATTAGAACAAAATAATGTGAAAGTAAAATACAAAATATAAAAATGAAATATTAAAATAAAATAATCAATCAAAGTTTCTTATTTTCGAATTTTATATGAGAGATTTTAATTTAATCAAATTGATCATGTTATTATTTTAGAGCCATTATTCTATGAAAAAATTACAAATTTGAAAAAAATATCAATTATTAATATTAAAATAAAATTAATTAGTCCGAAATCACTCATTTTAATATTTCAACAATATTTAATTTAATAATTCGAGGAATTTTATTTATTTTTTTATATTTATTATATATCATAATTTTATTTTTGAAGTTTGGGTTAATATTTACATGTTATTGGTATGCTATTCATTTTAAATTTTATTGTGCCAGTAATGTGTTTTTTAATAAACATTTAAGATCCTTCACAGCAAATTAAGTGGATTAAAACATTATTTGTCATTGTATCTTTTAGTTAGATATATTATTTATCTTCTAAGTAGTTTAGAGGAATTAGAAATATCAAATAATTTTCTTTTTTGATAGAATTAAATGTTATAGTTGATCCCTTAAGTTTTTTATCCAAAATTACTTTAGTTCATCAAGTTCATTTTTTAACGTTAGTATCCCTAAATTCTAGTTTTTGTCTCAAATTTAAAGAATAATGTACAAAAACTCCAAAAAGCATAAAAATATATGAAGATGTTTTTTGTGCTGGCTTGTGTAGTTTTGCTTGTGGCGTGATATACTAAGAGGGGGATACTAAGTAGATATTGTATGTGAATGAACTATTGAAGAAAATAATGTATGTGTTGTAATGAAATGAACCGTTTTAGCTAAAATATTTTTGCCCCTAAAAAACGTCTGAATTTGTCCCTTAATAAGTTGAAAAGTTTGAACAATCATGATTAAAGAAGAATTTTTCTTAAAGTGACTCTAGAATGAAAACACAATCTTAAAGGTGGAACACAATCTAAGCATGCTTTGGTCTATTCATACACTGAAATTCTTCATTGAAGAACACGATCATGTTTACAATCTTGTCGTGTAATTTTTAGTTTGTGATGCGAAAAGTCGAGGCTTCGGGCCCCATTGAGAAGTTGGATACCAAGTGGGAAGGCCCTTACAAGGTTACAGAGGTGGTGAATGCAGGGGCTTACAAGTTACAGCAGCTCGATGGAAAGAACATCCCTCGCACATGTAACATCGCAAATCTCAAGAAGTATTACTGTTAAGTTCTCTGGGTAGATAAAGTTCACTTTTTGAATACTTTGTAGTATGGGGCAAAGTAGAAGTGTAACGTTTTTATCCCTCCCCATCGACCCCTTGTGAAACTCTTGCCAGCCATTGAGGAGAAAATGGGTTTGGGAATTAGAAATACAAATCGAGGGAATGCAAATGAAAGGAGAAAAATATAAGTGAGTACTCCCACCCACCCACTCCCATTTATCAAGTTTAGTCAGTTTTCTTGATTGTTTACTCTCGCACAAAATATTATACCGGCGAGTGCATATTCTATCCGAGAGTGGGGGGCTATATGATGTACATTGATAAAAAATATTAATTTGTAAGGGTAAAAAAGTAATTTAACATATACGAGGCACACACTAAACAAATACAACCCACCATACCATATAACTTCCAACACTACTATAAATACAAAAAATATTAATTTTTAATGAAAGCACTATTCATTGATTGTGATTATTTTTCTTGTAAAAGGACCTCCCTCGAAAATCGCATTTCATCTGGTGTATAATTGTACCGTAGGTAAAATTCTCAATTTTATCCCTTAGTAAAAACATCAACCTCATCAATTTGAATACGTAATGTGCTTGTTGGAGAATACACCCATGTCACAAAGCACAGCGAGGTCATGTGTAATTTTTTGAAAAAATATATATATAATGACAAAGAATAACCCATGTAGCTAAGTCATGTGGTGGTTACATGACCATTTAAAGTTTAGATTAGTAATTTATATATTATTGAGCCGCTATTTCATTTGAATTTTATTGTACCATATAGTAAATTATTTTTTTCTTAAAGTATTTAAAAGTCTCTTGTAACAAATTAGTCGCTTAGAAATTTATTTTTCGATTTATTTCTCATAATGGATATATTTATCATTGTATAAGTAGTTTAGAGGTATTAGGACTATTAAATAGTTTTTTTATAATATTTTATTCTTTTATAACCGATTCTTGTTTATTATTAAAAAAAATACTTAAGTAAGGATATGACTATCTTTTTCACAATGGAAAACAAACACTTATGATTCATATTTTTATATATAGTATAATTATAAATATAAATTTAAAAATAAATAAGTCCTGTATATTAACTTATAATTTTTAAGATCCTTTCTAAAAGTTACATTATAGTCGTTTTGCTTTTTTACAATAACACATCTCGATGTCTGAGCAGCAATATCTTTATTCAATCAATAAACATCAATAGGACTAACAATGATAAATAAATTGTGCATGTCACGACGTAGAGAGTGTGCTGGTGAATTTTCGAGCTTCTCAAAACATATTACGATATTAAAAAGTATCGCAAAATTTTGAGAGGACGAGTTTATAAGATCTAAAAATAGACATTAGTAGTGTATAAGCTCCATAAAAAAAAAGTAGTTCGTAATTTATTTTTAAATTTTATCAGACTCTTTCAATTTTGATCGTATTAATTATGAAAGTAAAGTTAACAACCTCTTGTAGTTAAGCTATATACATAATAAGCTTATTGTATCTAAGCCTTTTAAGAATTTATTTTAAAATAAGATATAATATTTTATAAATTTTAAAAACATCTTATAAGATGGAAAAATTTATGGAAAAATTCGTACCACCCTTTTGTGATATTCAAAATGGTCATATTACCATCAAAATTACTTTTTCTTTATTTTTTAAAATAAAACAAATTACCTTCTCAGAAGAGGTGGGTATTATAGGCGCCTTCTATGTGATTTGATTAATTTTCTAAGAATAAAATATTATTTTGTATATAAGTATATATAATAATATTACTATATTGTAACGACGATAACCTTTCTCCTTTCCCTGAAAACCCTTCTTTGGAAACCCTTCCCCAGTCGCCGCCCTTCAGTCCCTCCATCACCATACCTTGTCCCGGGAACCCTTTGCCCGTCACCTCCGACACTACTAATTGAAGGGAGTGGATTGGCCCGAAAAGCACGACAGAAGAGTGAAAAATCAAAATTGATCAAAAATACATACGTAAATACCCGATTAAAGGGTGTACCTTTGACTTTCTTAGACGTTCGGTGTACTAAATAATCAAAGGCCAAGAAAAACAAGAAAGGAATGAGTAAATAAACCAAATACATTATCCTCGTTGATTTCTCTAACCGACTACAAGCATGGATTCCCTTCCTCAGATCTAGATCTCTATGTAGAGATCCTTCAAAAATATTCACACTCCCACTAGGATGACGTGATCTCTCACACTAGCAAGTACTATCACGGAAGAATAAGAAATCAAATAATCGTTATTGAAATAACAATTTCGATCTTCTTGAATCTCTTTGATCTCTAAGACCAAGAGAGAGTATGGAGAGAAAGAGAGAGAGCACAAGATGAGTGTGTGTTGTGTGTGAAGTCGTTGGCTAGGGTTAGTTTATTTTTAAGTATATATGACCTAGTCAAGTATATATATGGAGTATTAACCTAGCTAGACTTCAGAACAACCAACCCTTTCCACACTCTCACCATGTGGCTGAGTGGGGTGCTCCTTGAGAGCCCCATTCAGCCATTTCATCTCCACAAGGAGGCGCTCCTCCTTAACCTAGTCAAAGCCTTGGGTTTGTATTAATGAACTGGACTCAATTTAATTAAAAATCAAGTCCATGTCTAATTAAACTTTAATTATATCTAATGCAATTAAAAATCCAACATTAAATCTATGTCTTTTAATCCAATTGAAAGATCCAAGCCGCTTTCTCTCTTTTAATTTATAAATCTAATTTATAAATTGGACCAAATTTAATAAAATTAATCCAATTAATTTTAAGGACTTACTTCAAATTTCAATTAATCCAATTAATTAAATTTCAAGTTATCCATCTAATGGATTGGTCTAAATAAATCATCCAATTAAATTAATTCGATTCTTTCAGAATTAATTCTAAATCAATTCCATTTCATTCTAGTGGTAGTGTATGACTTTTTAGGTTCACCCTCAATTAGACTTGGGCATGTGTCACCAACACAATTAATTAAATTTAATTTAATTAATTATTTCTGATTATTCCATAATTAGAAATAACCCGTTACCATGAGTGGCTGTCTAGTAACGGTCCATGACACTAGGGACTAGATGATAGCGACGCGAGCATATAGGCTCCGAATCTCATATGAGTACAGTCCTTCCATCATCCATCTCGCAACCTTAGTTTAGAGCATGAAATTGGGTGTTTGTTTCTATCCTGCACTAGACATCTACATTTAATAAGTCGAGTCCTCATTTTCCTACTACTTGAACTAAGAAACCTATCTTATTCATTCAGTGACTATGGCCACGGATTTTGAGGGTATAAACGAGTCTTAAAGCGTATATGAGACACTACTGTCACAATACAGATAGGAGATAGATTCTAACTTAGAATTCACAGTCCTCGTTACATACTTTGATTGCACTGGATAAGGCTTGTGATGGCTATGCCTCGCGACATAGCCACCACTCGCCATATCCAAGATATAATCTTCTATGCACGTGACTGCCATGATTTCTCAAGTTCGAGGATTAATCACGTACTATCAGAATCGAGAATCCCAGTCATACCGACCAAGCCCTCAAGGCTTCCATATGACGATTCTTGCGAATTAGTTCAGTCAGTCGACTACCTTATAAACTAACCTACTGAAGTTGCATAGACAACCTATGTCTCCTGCCGACGAAATATGGTTGCAATACTTAGTGCAAGTCTCTATAGGACACTCGATGTCTTGTCTCAACAAGAAACCTATCCTATTCATTAAATGACTGTGGCCACAAATTTTGAGGGTATAAACGGGTTTCAGAGCGTATAAGAGATACTACTGTCACAATACTGACAGGGGATAGATTCTATCTTAAAATCCACCGTCCTCGCTACATACTTTGATTGCACTAGATAAGGCTTATGATGACTATGCATCGCGACACAACCACCGCTCGCCATATCCAAGATATGATCTTTGTATGCAGGTGACTACAATAATTACTCAAGTCCGAAGATTAATCTCATACTATCGGAACTGAAAAATCCAGTCATACCGACCAAGCCCTCAAGGCTTCCATATGACGATTCCCGCGATTTAGTTGAGTCAGTCGACTACCTTGCCAACGAACCCACTAAAATTGCATAGACAACCAATGTATCCTATCATTGAAATACGACTGCTCTACTTAGTGCAAGTCTTTATAGGACACTCGATGCCTTGTCTCAAGGTGCTCGACTTAAAACATTTCAGACCGATCCTTAGAAGCTGGTTTAATAGGTACCAAACCTATGCACAACCTAACTCCAAGGGTTTAACCTTTCGATCTATGAGCATTTTGTTGTGACATTGAAACTCCGTCCAACGTAAGTGGTAAGCACAACAAAACACAATACCAATTTGATGAATTCTTATCATATTCATCAATTCAATATTATTTGGATAAGAATTGACGCATAGAAAATAACCAATTAAATCGACTTTTTGATCACCTTTTCCAACAATCCTCACAGCGCCATCGCCGCCATCCACTCCCTACCTCGAAAACCTTCCCCTATCGCAGCCCCTCGTCGGAAAATCCCTTACACCTCCACCACCCCTCCGATGCCTACTCCTCCCAAGCCCATGGTCACCATTGTCATTGTTGTCCTCCACCTCCATCCATCGTCCCTCTCTCTCTCTTTCTCTCTCTCTCTCTCTTTCTCTCTCTCTCTCTCTCTCTGCATATATAAATATATGATTATATAATTATATATAATATGTTATATATAAACACCATACATGATATATATAATATATTTAGATAAATAAATTTTACATCAAATTATAATTTTATGTCCAGATCCTTGATTTGAATTAGTCTAGGGCATTGATCTATAATTCAATTTGGACCTTAAATTCAAATAAGATCCAATGGTTCTTAAATAAGGTTATAAATGTAATTTTATAATTTAAAATTAAAAAAAAAAAGAAGCCCGTGCACCTCACAAAATCTTGTGCGGGTAATTTGCTTCGTTTTAAAAAATATAGGGAGATAATTTGGTATATTTTCACAAGAGGATAATTTGTCCATTTACAATATCACATGGAATCGTTTACATATTTTCATAAGTTCAGCCATAATCCGATAAAAGATCGAAAGTGAACCTTTCTTTTACCCCTTTGAACAATGTGATCAAAACACAAGAACAACAACAAACTTACAATTACTTATAAAGTACAAGAATTGTTCAAACTCTACAAAAACTCACATTAAACTTCAAAGATCAGAACCCCAAGAATCACAACCCACATCAGAATCTCGAACCAAACTAAAACTTATGAGGATACATAATTGGGAAAAGTGTTGTTCTGGACAGGAGGATACACATGATTCTGAGGCTGAGGGTTAGCAAAATTGTGCGTGTGTTCATTAGTCGTCGGGAAATTTTGAATAGCAACACTAGTGTTTGGATGCGTAGTTGAAACGTTAGTCGACATATGAGCACAATGGACATGAATGTCAAACTCGCACTCAGAACAACAGTAGCAGAACCCATTGCCGATGAGGTTGCAAGAATTGCAGAAAAATGAGGTCGAGGGATACGTAGGGTAAGGCACCAATGTTAGAGGGTGAAGAAGGTGAGACGGGTGCCTGAGGGACCGTGTGGCACGAAAACATTGTTCGTGTAGGAAGTAGTTGCACTTCCAACAAACGTAAACGTTGCCTGATGAGCCCGGTGACTTGCACCCGGAACAATGGATTTCAGATCCTTGAGGCGTTTGGTGGAAAACTAGGCCGTGGATGTGGCTGAAATGCTTGAACTCCATCGATCGTTTTATTTTATTTATTTATTTTTTTGAGAAGGTGGGGTGGGTGATTTTTGAGTTGTAGTTGGAAGGTATGATCAAAATGGTACATAGATATAGTGATGAATTTTGTTAAAGAAATGAAGCAAGTTGGAGTTTGAATAATGATGGGAATGTGTACTTGGAGTTGTAAGGTGGGAGTTGAATTTGTCATATCTCTGTCATGGCTCATTCACTTGCAACTTTTGAGTTGACTTTCCTACAATTAAGTCTTGGTCAATTTCTAAACACCACGGCATGTGGATGCTCTTTTTACTATATAATTTACACATATTCTGAGGTTTTCATATTTAGTATTTTGATACATATTACTGGTATGATTAGCTCCGTGAGCAACAAATATCCTCCAATCAAGTTCTCTAATTTACCTTATTTTTATTCAACAATATGAGTCCTCGTTATCTTTTATGCCTAATAAGTCTCTAAAAGAATCATAATTTTAATTAGTTCTTATTTTACATAAACATCATAAATATTAATGATTTCGAGCTCTTTATCGCTCGATATTGCCTTCCTAATTGGTCCAAATAAAAAAAAAATGAAATATGAATTAAACTATACTTGTTTGCTCGTAATGCGCGTTTAATGGCCAGCTCAATGTTGACTTTGTTGTATGATATATATATATATATATATATATATGTATTGTTGCTGGATAACACAGAATGATTATGCTAATTTTGAATCTGATTGAATGGATTTAGCTAAGTAGTCTTGGAATAATTCGTTTGTTGCAATCGGTAGCATCTCAACTGATACGAGCAAAAAACCTAATTTTCCATAAGTCTAGGGATGAGAACCTTCAAAATTATGTTAGCACTTTGACACAAAGTCAGTAAATAATGCTGAAAATAAGAAATAAGCTGAAAGAAAGGGTAATGTCGAGTACTGCTTCAAAGCTAGAACATCTTGAAAAATAGTGTTTGTATGAAGGTGAACGTAAAAAAAATGCGTTACCCTTTGTTGGAGGAAAGAGGCCTATTTTTATAGCCTTCGCCCCTGCCGTTTGATGAAGCGTAGTCCCCTTGAGATTCGGTAACGAGGTTGCTGAGGATAAGCTTCCAACAAATTTGGAGGAAATCATCGAGGTGTTGATCATTAGGGACCCTCTCGGATGGATAGGCCTTCTCTTAGAATATGCTCCTAAATTCCTAGGGGTAGTTAGGATGAGCTTGGTGACTGGCCTAGATCCTCGGGCCTTCTTGGCAGTTACGAGGCAATCACTCCTCCTTGTTGGTGAAAGGCACCAAGAGGTGCGAGTGGATCGGTTCGAGAATGCGCAAGCGGAAGCGGTTAAAATAAATTGCGTAAAATAAAACGAAATTGCAATGAAACCATAATTCCAATGGGTGTACGCTTGGAGTTTTCGGGCATCCGATCCAGTTAATAAAATTAACAGGGCTATTGGTAGAATGAAAAATGAGAGGAACAAAAATCGTAAATCAAGAATTACCTTTTCTTGATTTATTTCCAACTTCCTTCGTTGATTAGTTCAACCAAGGCCTCAACGTAGAGACCCTCTAAAGTCGCGTACACACCACACTGGAACTTGGAATTTCTCAATTCAATTTGTTAGAAAAGAATTAAGGAGAAAAACACACCAAGTGTGCACAAGAGAGGGGTTTAGCCAAGTGGAAAAATTAGGGAGGGGAGGAAATTATTTTCTTGCTTTGTTATGTATTCATTAGTTATTCCAAATAACTAATATACATATATATACCTTGAATGGATGCATTAAAACATGTCGGTATGACTTGAGTCCTCGGCTCCAATAGTACGGGAGTAGGCCTCAGACTTAAGGAATCACGGCAGTCACGTGCATGCGATGACTGTATCTTAGATTTGTGCGAGAGGTGATCGTGTCACGGTTATGATCATCATAAGTCTTGTCTAATACATTAAAAGTATGTAGCAAGGAGTTCAAAGAAGAGGATCCGTCCCCTATCAAAATGTGACAGAGGTATCTCCTATGCATTTGGAGATGCGCCTCAGCTGTGGCCACAGTCATTGGTCGAATAGGAAGAGATGGGGTTCCTATGTCGAGCAATTTGGCGTAATGTGATCTCAAGTATTAAGCATAGATGCCTAGTCTAGGATGGGAACCGACGGTCAACTCCATGCCCTAGACTAAGGCCGGGAGACGGTAGGCGGAAGGACCATATCAGTATGGACTCAGGAGCCTAAAAGTTCACATGTATTTTCGCCTAGTCTCTAGTGCCATGGACCATTTCTAGACAACCACCCATGGTAACGGGCTTTCCCGATCAAAGATTGATCAAGAATTATTAATTAAATTAAATTTAATTAATAATAATGTTGGACACTAGCCCAAGTCTAAATGAAAGGTTAACCTAAAGAGCCACACACAAAAGGGACGAGGAATTAATTGGAACTAATTCCTTAAGTAATTGAATTACTTATATATGAGAAGGATCCATTGGATGGATAAGCCCAGAAATATTTTGATTGGATTGATTTATATTGGGCTTGTCCTTATTCTTTAATAAGTTGAACTTATTATTTAATAAATGGTTATTAGGCTCATATATTTAATTGGATTAAATACATGATGGACTTGGTTAAGTGGGCTTTAATTAAATTAGATTTAATTAATTGGATCTGGTATTTTAATTAATTAAAATCGGCCCAAGCCCATTAATTAAGTTGGTAGAAATTATTATAAAAGAAAATTATTGACTAACAAATTCACTTTTGGAAAGTATCATGTTAGTCATCCTTTATTTGAAATAAAGGATTTTATTACCTTTTGGATGGTTAAATGAATCAGATACATTTTAATGCATCCATTCAAGGTATATATATTGTGTATTAGTCACTTGGAATGACTTAATGAATGAATGAACGAATACACAATACACAAAATAATTTTCTACTCTCTAATTTCCGTCAACCGCCCCTCTTGTAGGCACACTTGGTGTGTGTTTTTCTCCCTAATTTTCTTCTAGCAATGAGAATTAAGGGATCCTGATTCTGGTGTGGTGTGGATACAACTTTAGAGGGCGTCTACATTGAAGCCTTGCGTGAACGGGTCAAAACGAATGTGGTTCGAAGTAAATCAAAGAAATAGGTAATTCTTGATTTACGTTTTTGTTCCTCTTGTTTTTCATTCTACCCATAGCCCCGTTAATTTTATTGTCATTTAATTTTATTAACTACACCGAACACCTGAGAACTCCAAGGGTACACCCCTTGGAATTATGATTTTATTGTGATCTCATTTTTATTTATGCAATTTATTGTAGTCACTTCCGCTTGCGCGTTCTCCGGCCGATCCACTCGCACCTACCAGTGCCCTTCAGAGGACAGCAAGATTCAGTTGCAAGAAGAATGTCTTTCCTTAAAGACAAATTGAAGGATTGGTGTTATCAAGCATCTATCCAGAAAAACATGAAAAGGCTGAGAGGTGAAATCAAATGAACTCCTCTCTGTTGTGATAACAATAATTTTCCAACTATTATAGGAGAATCAAGCAAGCCAACGAAGAGGAGGAAGCAAAAAAATGTTTCCTACCCTAGGAGTTCCAGAAGGACCTTTTCCCTATGGAGATCATGGTGGTCCAAGTTAAAAACTAGATCCTACAAATCTGGATAGAAGACAGGTGTAGCACCCCCTACTTGTTACATCTAATTATTATTATTTCATCCTTACTCTAATCAGAACTCATTCTATAAGTAATTTTCTTTTATCTCGTAAAATAAGTTCTAATTTATTAAATATAAATATATACCGCAAAAGATAATAGATACCTCCAAAAGTTTATATTCACCCTCACTAGATGTTCTCGTGTACATAACCTCAAGAAAAATCATACCACAACTTTAAACACAAATCCCGATAAAAGACCAGAATATTTACAACCCAATAATAAAAAAAAACTTTGGCTTCAGAAGTCACGGCTGACCCACCTAACAAGGACGATGGCACCGCTCAAAGTCAATGTGGCTAGTCAGTGTGACCTATCTCCTGAAAAGTACGTGGCAAGGAATGAGCTGCCTACTCAATAAGTATAGCTGATCAGTCTATATATATATACACAGACAAAGATTCACATACATACAGTCATACCGACAACAGTCATTCGTCATACAGCAACATTAAGTATAAGCAACAATACATACTCACAATTGTAAATCAATCCACGACATAATATTCATCCGTTATCATTTATTAGTTAAAGGCCCCACTTACTCTAGCTGGAATACATCAGTCAATGGTTTCGCCGGCCATCATCATATCATATACAGCATAGGATACCCGTTGTGTGATATCCCCACACTCTTTTACTTCAGCTGTGTAGCAATATAGCACAGGACATCACAACAAACATGGTACCCCCACACCACCCTAGTGTGTAGCTAACAAGCACAGGATATTCCCTGCTACCCCGGAATACCCCGGTATCCTACGCGCCATGGTACCTAGCTTAATTCACATATTTTTCATATTTCAATATCAATCACATTATCATCAATCACATTTTCATAAACCATTGACTGTGTTTCCAACTAGGTAAGCATCATCTTTTATTTTCATTCACAATCTTCATTCTATTCTTTATAATAATCACTTTCTCAATAACAACTCCCAATTAGATTTCATCAACAATCAATTATATGATTATCACACAATCATATCCCGCATATCTCTACATTACCATCACATACCACATAGTAATAATTTCACCAATATTCAAATAATCCACAACTAATTATATAAACAATCAATATACAAAAGCCACACATAATAATATAAAGCCAAGTCCACGTTCGCATTCAAGAAACCAATATATAAAATATATATACAATACTACACATATAGATATATATATAAATCCAATTAGCTATACTTACCTTATATCCCAAAATGCTTCTATTTTACGAGGGACTGCTCAACCCTCTACCTTGTCGTCACGTCCTATAATAAATTATAATACGTATAATCAATATATTTAATTTACCAAATAATTCATAAGAATTCACTTAATCAAACCCCTTATATATTTATAACTATCATTTTTAATAACATTCGTAAATTATATTACCATTGAAACCTCATTTTCCTCTTTAATAACATAATATTCCTAAAATATAACTTCCGAAGTATTTCTATGAATTTCCTATCAATTTACCGTTGCTATACAATTTAATTAAGCAACAATACATAGAATTACATATTTGGTTAATCATTCCGATGGACTTGTATAAATTAACTATAAGGATAATTAAATCTAACAAATCAAATAATTTAATTGCCCAACTATATCATTTTTATAGCAATTGTGATATTTAATTTGACACTAACTTAAATAGCTAAAATTATAAAATACTCCGATTAAATAGTTCATCGCTCAATATAATCAACATTTAATAAATGGGCTAATTAAATAATATAATTATATAAATTAATAAAAATTAAATTACAATTTTCGTACCTCTGTTTTTCCGAAAATGTGTGTGCGTCGGTGTGTGTAAATGTGGGTGTGTGTGTTAATATGTAATTTCTCTTTCAATTCACATACTTATATATATGATTAATAATTGGTGAGGCGGTGGCAGCACATGCCACTGCCCACCTTTTTTCTTTCTTTTTTTTTTTTTATATATTTTATACTTTTGATAATTACCATTGTGTCCTTCCTAATTTCCTAATTAGTATAATTTACTTTCAAATATTATAACAAACTCCTATTTAATTCGTTCAAATTTTATTATATCCCAAATTCAATCTATAATTTGTTTACTAATTAAATTTAAATTTCTAATAATTACCAATTAGTCTCCCAATCACGTGAAAAATTCTACGGACGTTACAACAGGACCTCCTATATATGATCACCATAGTTTAGGTTAAAAACACCTCCTATTTACTTTAATGATACAGGTGTCGATATCTTGCTTGGTAAAAATTTCATTCAAACATTTGCAAGATATATGTAGGATAATCAAAGAAATCTGTTAATCTTTACTACTAACTATGGTAATGAGATACAGGTAGTGGTGAATGCCCAAGTTACCAGACAAATCTAACAAGCTGATCTAGATATAGTCCAGGTCTTTAGAGTATTACCTTTGGGGATGACTAACGAGTTGAAGGAGCATGACCCTAAATATACCTTTAGAGTACAGGGCTCTGTACATGTAATTTGGATTTAAGTACCAATTGCTCAAGGCCATCACCAAACTCTAGTGAAACGGCAATAATTGCGTCAGAGGAAGTGCAAACTTCTGAAGATTCAAGTCAACCGAGCATCACTGAGGTTAAAGAGGAAGAGATTAGTCTTAAGCCAATGACAGACACTTCTAAGGTTAATAGCGAATTGATATATTCTTCTACTTGGTAGGACTATCAACGCATGTGGAAAAAATTAATTTCCCGCAAAGGAGTAAATTCGGACAAGACCAACATCGAAAGATCTAAAAATATAACAGGATCTGGATGTTAGACGGGTCCAAACCAGAAAATGCCAGAGAATGATATGACTTTGGAACTCTCGCTTCAGTTCATACTATGTCATCGAGTTTTTCAGAAATTTCAAAACTTTTGGAGTAGATTAGTGGGGCGGTCTTTGATTCATAGCAAAATCACCCCCACCTAAAGAGAGGCGATATTCTGGAGATAAAATTCGTATCATTTGCTCCAGAAACTGTAGGAAGAGGGTTCCATCCAACATTTCATTTTATGGAGTTGCAAAGGCCAGACATGGTGGCTTTTAATAAAATCAAAGCTGCCTTAAGAGAAACTCCCTTGGTGTCAGCAATTAGTGAAGATGATATCTCTACTAAAAGAGCTTAGGGATTATGGGTCAGTCTCACTAAGATGGACAAAGTCGAGTATCCATTCAAAATTTTCTCAAACAAAGTGAATGGATCGTTCCTGTTAAATTCCATAACGGGAAAGAGCACTGAGTTTGAAGAAAACTAATTTGAGAATAAAGGATGTTAATTTGAAAAAATAAGCTACCAGCGATCGAAGCTATGAGGATGAAGACATGCAACATGCTGCATGTCGGGCTGGCATAATCATATATGACCTTGCTGTGAGAAACAAGAGAATCCCCTATTCAGAACAAAAAATCAGGTTACACAAAAGATACCTAAACCAAACCAGAACAAGGGAAAAAGAAAGAAATTTTACAAAAAGAATGTGAAAAATCAAGAATAAGATTGTCAGTAGAAAACAACAAAGATCAACAATCAGCAAAGCAGGAAAGCTAGCTAGCAATCACATGGCCGACAAGCCATTATGACTAACAGCTAGAAAGGATGCAGTGATAACGAACGCAGTGACGTCATCCAAAAGAGACAAGATGATGATGAACGCAGTGTCTTCATCAAAAACTAAGTTTTGAGTCCGGGTTTGAAGTCCTCGGACGCGTAATAGTTGGGGATCATAAAAAATCTTCTCCAACTCTTCAAAGCATAATATTTCGAACTATAAATCTTTGTATTTTCAAATTTCTTAGTTTATGGGGACTTCCCCCAACGAGTCAACTGCTCTATCATATGAAAGGCTAAATAGTTATCTCCTTCAATGGAGGAAATAATATCTATGTAATATTCCATATATTTCTTCAATAAAAGTAAGGATTCTGTTCAACTTGTTTGTCCAAAATTCTATTAAGTCCCTATATTGGAGTTCCTTTTATGCCCTAAGGTAGAAAATAAAATAGGATTGTGTTGTTTGTTGCTGAAGAATCCAAGTGCCTGTAAACCATCTGCTACGGTAGTGTGGTTGGAGGAAGTTCGTGAAACCGAGGATTTCAAATACCCAAAAACAAAGAGGTCAAAACAAGGTATGAATTTATGAGGGTTTAATTTATTTAAGAAGCATGTTGGGCCTAATTCTGAGCATAAGGGGTAGATTATTAAATAAAAGCAAAAGAATTTGATTAAAGGACCAATATTGTTAAAATTCTGGAAACTTTGGGAACTATAACTGTACTTTCATAGCCCTCGAAGTCAAAACGCGTGTCGCCAATTTCTGCACAGAGGAGTTTTTCCCAAATTTATTTTATATCACAAGAAGGGTAATTAATACTTTAATTTTCATAGGGGGTTTTTTAAATATTTCTATTTTCATGGTTTGGTGTATTGGACCTAATTTTAGTATGCTTTGGGCATGACACAATGTATACCGAGAATACACCGATGTGGCAGTAGACAGTTGTCAAGAGCAGTCTTTAATATCTGAATAAGGATTAAAAAAGTGTTCCTGACACACGATTTGTGGAGAGTTGATATTGGAAGGCAAAGCTATACTTGCTTCCAGATTCATGTAAATAATGGCTAAGTCATCAAAGTATATGCACGTTAGAACTTGATGGTGACATAGTAGCTTGAAAGGATTTCAAGTAAACATCCCATCATAAAAGGTTGAATGTGGAACGAGTTTAACAAGTCAGTCTCGAAAAGTGGTTTGGATGAAAAATCACATGCAATGGATGTGGTACCTAACACGGTCAAGCCAATTATAGCCTTAGAGGCGAACAATAGAGCTAGGGCAAAAGCTTCTAAGCCCGAGATCTCATCATAATATTCACGAAAATTCTCTGATAACAAGTATTGGTGAGTAAAATACACGGTTAGGCTATGTATCTCCAGTAGAAAATAAAGTAGACCCACGAAACCGAGTCTGTATTGTAGAGTGCTCATACTCAGAAGGTTCTAAGAGACATGAGTAATTAGCTTAATAGTCAAGTGAGAGATTGTAGGAATGGGTAACCAAAACCAATTGGATTGGTTGTTTTCCATTCATCAATCTATATCAAATAATATTATATTGATGAATATAGTAAGAATTCATCAAGTTGGAAATGTTTTTCATTTTATTGTGCTTACCACTAATGTCGAATAGGGTTTCAATGTCATAATGATGCCTACAGACTGAAAGATTAAACCCATAGAGTTGGGCTGCGCATAAGTTTGTCAGCTATGAAACCAATTCTTAAGGGTCGGTCTGAACGTTTCAAATCAAGGATCTCGACACAGGGCATCGAGGGTCCTATAGAGACTTGTACTAAGTACTGTAGTGTATTTTTTGCAGGAGACATATGTCGTTTATGCAGTTTTAATGGGTTAGTTGGCGAGGTAGTCTGTAGGCATTTATTTAATTGAATTCTTTAATTGAATTAAATTAGTTCTTGGAGAGAGTAAAGAATTGGATCATTTATTTAGACCAATCTATTAGCTGGATGGCTTAAAATTTAATTAATTGGATTAATTAGAATTTTAAGTTAGGCATTAAAATTAATTAGATCAATTTTATTTAGCTTGGTCTGATTTATAAACTAGATTTATAAATTAAAAGAGAGATAATAGAATATCTAGATCCTTTATTTGGATTAAAGAATATTTTAATATTGGACTTATAAATTAAACTAAGTTTAATTAGATGTGGATTTGATTTAATTTTAATTAATCAAGCTCGATTTATTAAATACAAGCCCAAAGCCTTGGTTAGACCTTGGCTAAGTCTAAGGAGGATAGTTTGGAGAGTGTTAGCTGATTTTTCTTTAGAAAATTTCATGCATGAGGGTGTAAGGTTAGGGTTTTTGATGTATTGGGGCCTAACTAGGTTAGGACTCCTTGTATATGTATGACTAGGTCATATATATACATACTTTAAACCTTAGCCACACACATAACACATACTAGCATCTTTTCTCTCCAAATCTCTTCCATCTCTCCTTCCCTAAGATTGTCCATCTCCAAGTTTTGTCTCTTGGTCTCAGGATCAAAGAAAAACAATACGGAGATCAAAACACGTTATTTTATAGTACTTGTTTAGATCTCCACTCTTTCGTGGTCATTCTTGCTAGCACGAGAAGGGCACATCCATGGTGGGAGGGTGGTCATTTTTAGAGAATTTTGTCGTCAAAATCGATCTGTGAACTGATCCAAAAAGGAGGGAATCAATGCTTATACCTTTGCGAGAAAATGACAAGGGCAAAACTTCTCTTTAAGTTTTTCTACCACCCTACTTGTTTTCTCACGATTCTATGGCCTTTATTGTTTTATTTTACACGGAACACCTGGGAATAGATCAAGGGGGTACACCCTTTGATCGGGTTATTATATGTTTTAATCGTATTTATTTGTCGATTTTTTTTTACTTCCCAAGCCAATCCACTCCCTTCAAGTTGAGTTACAGATTGGCTCCCATGTATTAGGATGTATTGGCGCCCTGGTGGTTGCCCTGTCAACCTCCCCTTTAGGTTTAGGGACAGGCCTTCAAGCTCCTTCCACGGGCCTGTTTGCCAATTGAATTTTTTCGAGGGAACTAAGCTTGAGGTCTTTTTCCTTTAGTCCGCGTGTCTTGGGCTTTATTTGGCCTCTTACGAGTTGCACTTCTTTTTGGGCCATGTACATTTTTGGGGCATCATTCAGTCCCCCAACTTTGATGAGGTGCGGGTCTGCTAATACTTTATTAGAGTAGCACAGTTTGTCTAGGCCTGCCTTTGTAGCACCCCCTACGACGCTACACTCAATTACCACTAATTTTTTATACTCTTCCCTTAATTACAAGCTTGATTATAAGAAACTTCCATTTAACTTGAAAAATGAATTCTATTTCTATCAATATAATATATACATGTTGTAGGCGTCAATAGATGTCATCCAAAAGTTGATGTTTCTTTCCACGAACATACTCATATACACAATCAAAAAAGGAGTTAATGCAAACTCGACAAACATTGGTTTATTCAATAATCACATAGCCAGAACACTTGACTTTATATGTCACAACTGACCCACCTAATAAGAATAACGGCACGGCTCAAAACTCCAAAGTGGCTAATCAGTGTGACCTATCTCCTGAAAAGTACGTGGCAAGGAATGAATTGCCCACTCAGTATGTACAACCGACCAGTCTATATATACATTCTCCGCAAGTCAAACATTATACAATTATATCAACCAACCAATATTCGTCATATAATAACAGCAGATATAAGGAAAAACATATGCCCATTCATATATCAACCTACGGCATAATAGTGACATTTTAGTTTATTTTCTTAGGGCCCTACTAAAATGAATTGGAGTGCATCACTAAATGGCTTTGCCGGCTATTATCATCATCTCAATCACAATATTTATTCTTTCTTTTTTTCCTAGATAACATATAGCATACAGCCCATATGATACCCATCATCACTGATACCACACATCACACAGCTCATATGATACCCATCATCACTGATAACACACATCACGTGAACTTCGCAACACCTGTATCTCACTACCACAGTTAGTAGTAAAGATTAACAGATTCCTTTGATTATCCTGCATATATCTTGCAATGTTTGAATGAAATTATTACATAGCAAGATATCGGCACCTGTATCATGAAAGTAAATAGGAGGTCTTTTTACCCTAAACCAGGGTGATTCAAATGCTCCTCCAATCATAATCTTGGGTTCTCGTATTTCCTTATTGAGTATCAGGATTTTTTGTGAAAAATTCCTTCCTGCAATAACTGGTAAGGTTTCCCTTGCTTCCTTAGGGAAAACTCCAAGTTTTTCCGTGCAAATTCATGATCCTAAATCAATATAAGCTGCAAAATATTCTATCTTATATTGATCATACAACATACCAACAGATATGTATATGGAAAAGGGACTCGTCATTCAATCCTTATGGTAACACCATCAAGACTGAATTCCATTCCGTTACCTTTTCTTCCCCATGATTTATGATCTTCGAGAAAACTTTACCCCAATATCATACTTTTATTTTCTCGTCCTGCAACACCTGTGACTAAAATTTCATGGTCTGCTATTTCTAGCATGCCTTCATATTTCTCAATAACAGGTTGCTGCAAATGATATAAGTCATCACAATGGAAAAATTTTTCTTTCTTAGTGATGTCAAATATAACTTGTATTTTCTTTCCATCCTTCAGGGCATCTAAGTTTTACGTTATCTACCCTAATCTCTTGAGGAGTTAAAGCTTTTAATAACTCTTTCTCCTTTCCTTCGTAGCCTGTAATCCTATCTTCCGAAAAGGACATTCGACTACTAAACTCAATTCTACAGCTAAGTGTTTTATCTAAAATTGGGTGATCTTTTATGATAATATCAACACCACCTATTCTAGGTATCCTAATAGGGTCTGGAGTCATTACCTTGGCGAATTTCTTGAAATTTCTAGGATCTCAATATACTCTTTCCTAAGGAACAAATCTAAATGATGCGTATTGGAAAAGGCATAAACTATCCTATAAGTTATAGAATATGGTCTGTTACCTTCTTTCATTAGATCTTTTCTCTTAAAATCTTGATGAAGGGTTAAGACTCTACTGAAATCTTGACCTGCTAGGTTGTATGCAATCCTAAGATGAATGTCAAACATCAATTTTCCTACATACAAATTACCTATCATTGTTCAAAGACAACCATCTCTTAAGTTATTGATTCTTCTATCCATTATTGATAAATGTATTTCTGAATCAATTCCTTCCTTAAAAGTTGCTTTTATTACTACTTCAATAGTCCCTATGTGGATCTATTTCATAGTAACAACTACTTCTTCTCTAAGCTTACTTAATTCTTCAAGAATTTCTTCTTTAGGAATTAATTGTATTTCCATCACATTACCAGTAAGTTCCATAGGTATAGCAAACTTACCTAAACTTACTTTGTAGATTATGTGATGCTTCCTTTGGTTCAGTCCTATTTGGTTTAAGACTTTTCCAATTCCTCCAATCCTAAATCCATCATATGGGTTGATGTTGGAATCTTGTCGCATGATTCTTTCCATAGTTTTGTTGGACACCGTCATTCTAGAAAAGAATCCTGACAGGCTTTCAGAGGTTTGAAGCCTATCACCCTCATTGTAGTTATTGACTTGGTTGAAGATCCATCTGAATCTGTTTCTACTTCTTCCTCATAGACACTTTCTTCTGATGGAAGGTCTTCGAGTTAGTAAATGGGTACCAAATCGCCATAGTAGGCTGCAACCAAAATATCATCCGTGGTTTCAAATTTTCGTAATTCACCACGTTTCTGCTGGCAGTTGGGAGATATATGTCCTTTGCTCCGCAGGTCCAACAATTGCAGTCTTTGAAACTTTCATTGGCTCTTGTATGGGCTCTTCTGAAAGTTCTTCTTGTACGGGTTCTTCCTGTTGATCTTGCATCTGTTCGTTTAGATCCTTGGGATGAAACCCTTGTTGTTCCTATTTTCTGTCCAGATTTGTATGTTCTGGCTTTTGACTTGGACCACCATGATCTTTGTGGGGAAAAGGTTCTTTTGGAACTCCTGGGATACGAGTCACTATTTTGCTTCCTTCTTTTCCTTGGCTCGCTTGATTCTCCTATAATAGTTGGAAAATCATTGTTATCACAACAGAGAGGAGTTCTTTTGATTTTACCTCTTAGTCTTTTTATGTTCTTCTGGATGGATGTTTGATAACACCAATCCTTCAGTTTGTCTTTTAAGAAAAGACATTTTTCGCGCCACTGAATCTAGTTGTCCTTCAAGTACTTTGTATGACTGGTTCAATATTTTCCTCCATGGACTGCATATCTTTGCGAAGAACATTGGAGTTGCTACTTCTGTTGCTACTCCACTCTGGAAGAAATACTTGGGAAACCAATAGATATATTCATCTACTGCACAAATACTTCTTGTTTCAAGGCTGAAGAGAGCTTCTGCATATTCTCTAGCCTTTTCTGCTCTACTTCCTTCGAAGTATCCATCTCCGATGAAGTGTATCTTGATAAGCCTTCCTAGCCGGTCCACCTATCGCGCCTTTCGAATCTCCGGCAAGGACACTGGCTATGGTATCTTCTAGGGTATTATCCCATCCGATCTTCACAAATCCCTCCAAGCTCAACTCAACAAGTTTTATGAAGTTTTTCTTGTCGAGTTCTAGGGTAGTTGTTGCTATCTTGATGGTTGCAACCCATTCGTCTATCAACTTCTCGGTATTTCAAAAATCGATAATATCGAGGTTAATTATAGCGCCGTATGGATGTAAAGGCTAGAGCATGGTCCTTACCCAAGGTGTATTTTTAGGCACCCTCTTTGGATTTCTTCCTGGATTCTCTTTTAGCCTGGTTCACACAAATATTGGAGTGGCGTTAGTGTGGAAATCCGCACTTTCTCTCATTAGTTGATCCTGTGGAGGATCATTAGAACATGTACTTCCCTCCGGCAGTGGTAGTGCTGGAGTGATTTCATTTGTCTGGATATTGACTAAATCCACAATCTCGAGTTGGGAAAAGGATTCTGTCAATTCTTATAAATCTGATAGATCTGCTCTCGTTACCTTCATTATTTTATAGATCTGATAGATGCGATAATCAAATCCTCTCTAGACTTCGGCTTTGAAATCTTCGTGGCCTTCCCATTCTAATGTAGAAGAGGTACTGTTCCAAAGGCATTCTTGATTCGCTCTTGTCTGGATTTTGACGTCTCAGGGAGGTTCATAGTTTTGAACTATCTTTTGTATCTCTCTCAGATCTTGGGAGAGATGTATTCGGCTCGAGTTCTTTCCAGTCAGTTCCTTTAATCATAATTTTTACAACTGAAATTATGTATGAATTTATCCGTTCCGCTTCTCTTAGCTGTGATTCTACCATGGACTTTAGTGGAGTGTAGACGCCTCACTGTATTTCCTTGAACTTCAAAATTTCTCAGCCATTCTTATTCTTCTTCTGGCGTGAGAAGTTTTGGGTCAATCCTCTTGGGACCATTGTAACACTTGTCAATCCTCTTCTTTGTATTTCCAAAATTTGGAAATATTCCCTATTTTCAGAGTAACTTGAACTTTCATTTGGTTCCATCTCTCAAAGAGTCTCCTCCATTAGTGGATAACTAATATCAAAATATAATATAAACATATATTTCTTCAATAAACCTAGGCTCTGATACCATTTTTCGCGAGCAGGGTATTAGCATGCAATTTAGAGATGAAGTGGGACTAAATACATCAATTTCATAAAACTAATCTATTGGCCCCGAAAAGTGAGGGACCGAAAGTGAGAACTACCCTATCCTACGGAACTAAATCTATCATTTTCCCTTTTGTAAATAACATAACTTTCTAAACTTCCCAAGTATCTTTTTAATTTATCAACTAACTCATAAGAATTCATTTAATCAAACCCCTTAACAATCGTTCTTAATTAACATCCCTAAATTGAATCATCACAATAATCTCATTTTATTTTTAATAACCATATTATTTCTCAAATATATTTTTTTAATATTTATTATATATAGTTTCCGAATATTTTTATGAATTTTTTATCAATTCCTCGCTACTATATAATTTAATTAAACATCACTATATATAATTACATATTCAGTTAATAAGTCCGATGGAACTGAGTAAATCAACTATAATAATGACTAAATCTAACAAATCTAAAAATTTAATAACCAACTATAATATTTTTAAATCAAATGAGATATTTAATTCAATAACAATTTAAATAGTCAAACTCATAAAAATTTTCAATTAAATATTACATCAGTCACATAATTAAACTATTTTTAGTAAATGAATTAATTAAATAATATAATTATATAAATTAAAGTTACAAATTTTTATACCTATTTCCGTTCTGCGGGACTGTGCGCAAATTGTCAGTGTATGTGCTCTTATTTCAATAATTAAGCATTTCAATTAGCAACACACTATTATATTTATATATATATATATATATATATATTATTTCATTTATTTATTATTTTTTAAATTTAATTTAAACTTTTTTTAAACTATTCATTACATTCTTTCTAATTTCTTAATTAATATAATTTACTTCTAAATTTTATAATAAACTCTAATTTACACCATTCAAGTTTTATTATATTTCAATTTTAACATGTAATTTATTAAAATAAAATTTAAACTTTGTTAATACTTATCAATTAGTCTCTCAATTATGAATAAATCTATAGACGTAACAGCCTCCTTCCTTGGTCTAACAATGATTCACCTAAAGAGAGTGGCTTTCTTCCATACAGGACGTCCCTAACCCGACGCCAGCTAAGTGGACAGACATTCTTCTTAAAACTAATCGTAGATTTCAAAAAATATTTTTGCAGTTGGGCAAATTATGGCCTGCAGCACCATGATGGGTGTGGGCATTGACATGGCCCTAAACCCCTTTATTTCCCTATTGCTTGATCTTCAACCTCATTTTCCTTTCTTCCCTTCGTTCCAGCGAGGTTGGAGCTCCTGCAAGTTTCATTCCTCTTCTTTTATTATTCTCAGCCATAAGCTTTATTTTTCTCTTTACATTAGTTTTCGCAGTGCTCTTCTTGCTACCCCTCTTTTTTGAGTTTCTTTGTTTTGATTTTTTTTTTTGGACGCAATGGTTTCTTTGGATGAGTCTGTGCGTTTCATAGGAGAGGTTCCCACCGGCGATGACCCCTCTGAGGCGACCTTGTGGGTTCTTGGGGACCGACAGTGGAGCCTACAAAAGGCAACAGTAACGTAAAGTTGTTTAATAGATGAACCCTCCGACAAAGAAGGGGGGAATTCCGAGGAGAGGGATGGAAAAGCCTCTTCGGGGGAAGAGAAAGGTGAAAGGGTGGCTCCTAGACAAGAGTCCGATAAGGAGGAGCTCCCAATGATTGGCAGTGCGGGAGTGAGGGCCACCAGCTCTATTATCCTAGATACGGTATCATCTACCTTTAGGGACCTAGATTCCTAGCGCTTGCAGGAGGAATATGAGATCCCTAATTACTTTACTGTACTACTTCTCCATGTTGAGAGTCAACCTGAAATCCACACATCTCCCAATTACTTGTGGTTTTTCACTGCCCCAGTTGAGAGTGGGTCTTCACCTCCCTATCTCACCTTTTTACAGCAATATAATTCCCACATTCAAGGTTCCCTCTGAACCAGCTTACTCCCAACTCTTTCCACCTCTTGGTTGGCTTCACCCTGATGTTGAGTTATCACAACGTCATGCATATGAACGAAATTTTTTATTCTTGCTTTCAACTGAAAAAATCTAAACCTATCATCTTTCACTATTCCCCCCACCATGGAGTATGTTTCCTTCATGCCCTTAATGCTCCTAAACATGGAAGGTAAGCTATTTCTTTGTACTCTCCATCATTCTATGGGATTTTCCATGTGAATGGGTGTCTGATCTCTCACCTCAAGGCCTTTTTCTATCCATAAATGGAACGCGAATTTATATGCCCTTTTAGGGAGGCTGAATTCTAACCCTTATGACTTCAAAGGGCTTGTGGATGTGTGGTTTCTTTTTAACTTTAGGCTCAGTCGCAAAGAGGTTCATCTAGAGGAGCCTTTGGGTACATTTGTTTTCTTTATCCTTAGCTATCTTTTTAATTTCTATTGTATTTATCAGATTCCTGGTATGTTTGTATTGGTAACCCGTATCACGTTCAAGAGCTACCTTTGGGGGAGTGTCAAAGGTAGCATTGACAGTCTCCAAACCACTCTGGCCTTCTCCACCTAAGTATCGTGGAAAAAGGTCAGTTGAAGCTTTCTAGGGGGCTTCAAAAGGGAGAAATAGGGATTCTCTAGCCAGCTAGTGGCCATAATCCCCTGCAGGTTTTATGTGCTTGACAACCGCACTTTCTCCTCCCCCTTCTAGGGATTTGGGGAATTCATCCCCCAGATGCCAATGCTTCCTCCCTAAATGTGGTGGTATACAATAACTCCCTCTTGCGGGAATAGGAGAGAGCCTATGTTTTCCTCCAAATTTTTTGTAGGGCTACTGCTGCCCAGGGACAGACGTTTCGTATTCTCTTCCTCTAGGGAGGATTTGGTCGGTCAAAGTAAACTTCATTTTCTTTATTTTCTGTGATGTTTTGCATCAATCTTCTTCTAACTACTTGGTGGTTTTCCTATTACCGCAGTAGTCATAGTGGCCGAAATGGTGACTCACTCCGGACCCCTCCTTCCCTAACGGAAGGTGAGCACAAGCAATTGGAGGATCGCCTTAACCGTCTGGCGGCGGATGTGGCCCAATTGAAAGAGGCCATTAAGAATGTTGTAGGGAGATACTAACAGGCAAAGAGGAAAGTAAAAAAATTGAATCAACAGCTACTGGACCTCACCCAGAGCCAAGAGGAGACGCTTAGGAATGCTGTTGATAATGCCCGCCTGGGTTCCCTGACTCTGATGAAGGTAAACACTACCTGGAGTCATACTAACAAAGCCACCTAACTATATACCAATGGTTGACGGATTACCAGAGAGAGGTGGTTGGCCTGCAGGGGCTATATTTTATACATAGGTTCTTAGCTTGTGAGAGACAATTTACTACCCAGGGGTATCTCCTCCCAGGTGGAGGTTTCTTCTCTTAACCTTCACAGCAACCCCCCTAAAAGGCACCACGAGGTGCGAGTGGATCGGCCCGAGAATGTGCAAGCAGAAGCGGTTAAAATAAATTGCGTAAAATAAAATGAAATCACAATGAAACCATAATTCCAAGGGGAGTACCCTTGGAGCTCCCGGACATTCGATGTAGTTATTAAAATTAAAGGATAAAAAATTAACGGGACTATTGGAAGAATGAAAAAAGAGAAGAACAAAAATCGTAAATCAAAAATTATCTTTTCTTGATTTATTTCGAACTTCCTTTGTTGATTTGTTTACCCAAGGCCTCAATGTAGAGACCCTCTAAAGTCGTGTGCACACAACACTGGAACTTGGGAGTCCTCAATTCAATTTGCTAGAAAAGAATTAAGGAGAAGAATAGACCAAGTGTGCACAAGAGGGGGGTTCGGCCGAGTGGAAAAATTAGGGAGGAGAGAAAATTATTTTCTTGCTTTGTTATGTATTCATTAGTTATTCCAAATAACTAATATACATATATATATACCTAGAATGGATACATTAAAACATGTCTAGGTTCATTTAACCATCCATAAGGTAATAATCCTTTATTCCAAATAAAGGATGACTAACATGGCATTTTTCAAAAATAATTTTGTTAGTTAATACTTTTCTTTTTTCAATCATTTCCACCAGCTTAATTAATGGGCTTGGGTAAATTTTAATTAATTAAAATACCAGACCTAATTAATTAAATTTAATTTAATTAAAGCCCACTTAATTAAGTCCATCATATATTTAATTCAATTAAATATGTGAACCCAATAAGCCTTTATTAAATAATAAGGGCAAGCCCAATGTAAATTAATCCAATTAATTTATCATTAGACTTATCCATCCAATGAATCTCTCTCATATATAAGTAATTCAATTACTTACGGAATTAATTCCCAATTAATTCCTCATCCCTTCTCGATAGTTTGTGTGTGACTTTTTAGGTTCACCTTTAAGCTAGACTTGGGATAGTGTCCAACATTATTTTAATTAAATCTATTTAATTAATAATTCTTGATCAACCCTTGATCGAGAAAGCCCGTCACCATGGGTAGTCGTCTAGCAACGGTCCATGGCACTAGAGACTAGGCAAAAATTGATGTGAACTTTTAGGCTCCCGAGTCCATACAGATGCAGTCCTTTCGTCTATCGTCTCCCAGTCTTAGTCTAGGGCGTCGGTTCCCATCCTGGACTAAGCATCTATGCTTAATATTTAAAATCGCATTGCGTCAAATTGCTTGACATAGGAACCTCTTTTCCTATTCGACCAATGACTGTGGCCACAGCTTTATAGAGCGTCGACGCATCTCCAAATGCATAGGAGATACCTTTGTCACGTTTTGATAGGGGAGGGATCCTCTTCTTGGAACTCACCATCCTTGCTACATACTTTGAATGACTAGACAAGGTTTATGATGATCATGTCTGAGACACGATCGCCTCTCGCACAAATTTAAGATACATGCACGTGACTGCCTTGATTCTTCAAGTTTGAGGACTACTCCAATACTATCGGAGTCGGGGACTCAAGTCATACCTACCAAGCCTCCAAGGCTTCCATATTATGATCCCCACTAGTCAATTTAGTCAATTCGACACCTAGTCAATCGATCCATTAAGATCACATAAACGTCCACGTCTGTCGCTAATGAAACCCGGCACTCATCAAATGAATACAACTCTTAATGCAAGTCTCCATAGGACACTTTGATGCTCATTCTCGTGGTCCTCGACTTGGAACATTTAAGATCAACCCTAAACAATTAGTTTCATGACCGCCATCCAATGTGCAGTCCAATTGTTGCACGGTTGTTCAAGGTGGTCTGTGGGCTTTGTTGTGATGTTTGACAGAAACGCAAACATAAATATAATGAGCACAACAAATGAAATGCCAATAGTGAATACTCATTTTATTCACTGAATAATATTACATAAAATTGAATTATTGTCAGAATAGATTACAGCATGCCAATCCAATTGGCTTTCAGGTCACATATTCTAACAATCTCCCACTTGACCTAAAGCCAATCACCCATCGACCTCAAACCTATTTTATCTATATGCCGAGCATGGGCGATTTGCGACATTGGGTTAGTAAGTGGATCCGTTGTGTTTTCTGCTGAGCTAACTCGGTCCATCTTGACTCGCTAAAGGCTAGACTTATTTTTTGAGAATGTCCTTGCCTAGGGGCTTACTTTTGAGAATGTGTCTACTTAGGAGCAAGACTTATTGTTTGGGAGGCATTTGCCTCAAACGTAGAATAGTTTAAGATTGTGGACATTCCAAGGTCGCGACAAGGGTTATCCCTCTAGGTTCTCTAGCTTATATGCCCCATGTCCTAGGATACCCGTAATTTTATAGCATGTCTCCTGATTTTGGTCTAACTTACCAATCGGTTTCAAAGCATACACCCATCAGGACGAGGTCCTCCACTTGGAAGTCTATTTGCAAACCTAAGCGTACTATTTCCCGCCCTACGTCATCCACTTCTGCCCTTGAAATTGTCAATTCTCTTCTTCCCCCCTCTTGTTAGATCCTGCATCTGATACCTTCTTCTCTTGACCTTTTTCAGGTACTCCTTTTCTTTCACCTCCTTATGATCTCCTCACCCTTATCTTTAACAATTGCCTTCTCACCGACTTGTGTGATGTTGGTGTTGCCTTTCTCCTTTAGTATTCTACTATGCCATGTTTTCTTGTGTCCTCGATCATGCGTTGTAACGCTTCTTGCTTCAAGTGAACCATCTTTTCTTCCTGTCTTGGAGAGTTTCTTCCTCAACACCGAGAGTTCGTTCTCTCCTAGACATCCATTCCATCTCGATACTAGTACTTTTCTCAATTGTTCCCGCAGACAGCGCCACCTGATCCGGGTCGAAGATTGAGACCTCTTCAAGGATACCAATAATGTATGGAACCTGAGAAAAGGAAAGTAGTTAGGATTACTGGGTGGTCCCCAACTAAAATCCTCCAATACTTAAGTGAGCCCGATATCGAGATAGAATAATTAAAACTGATATATTTAATGCTCGAAAGCATTAGTCAAAGTGTCTTACCATAAATGAAACATAATGAATGTATTTATAGAGTCAAATATGCCCACTTGCCTCGTCCACATGACATCACCTTCAATTGGGTGTAGTCGATCAACAATCTTGATTTTATGGTTACGAAATAGGGTCGGACGATCCGACCCAACTAGAAATAGGGTAGCATGGTTGGTATTTTTCTTAGGAGGGCATTTGTGTCCCTTTTGTAGATAATCATATCATATCCCTATCAATAATATTTGTCCAACTTCAACGCGTGAGATTAATGAGTGATTAAACTCAATTTGTTTGGATTTAATTAGAAAATAATCCAAAACGAAAAGGAATTATACATTTTGGCGATCTCCGGTACGACGACGTACGCTACAGCACAGATACCAAAAATGCGCCAAGTTTGACTCAGGGCGAAGGTGGAAGTGGTACCCTCCCTCCCCTATACCCTTTGGCGCCCCACTCCCACTCCCTCTCTCAAGAATTATCCAGACTCCAAAGCTGGATTCCTCTCTCACTAGCTTGATATATACATGAAGAATTAGGAATCCCATACGTCAAATCAGCTACCGGAAGACGATGGAGAATCACTATGCAGGACAAAAGATTTCATCGCCCTCTGCAGGTTCAGAACCTCGTGTTTAAATCTTGTAATTGCACTTTGATATATAAATGTATTTGTTTCTCTGTTCGTTTAATTTTTATTCCTGAATATTGGGTCCTTTTTTTTTTTCCTCTCAATTCTGGGTTTCTAAACCCCTGTATTTGCTAATTGAAGTTTCAACTTTGTTTCTTGGCTTCTAACCCAACTCTGGAAATTCAGTTTTTCCAATTTCTGGGACAGCCTTGGATCATTTGTGTAGTTAACTGAAGTGGGTTTTCGGAATCTTGAGTTTGGTGGTTTGTACGTGATGGATGATGATAATTTGATGGATGTGGATTTAACGGGTCTTGATTTGAATCGAGAACCGGTGAACCTACCTCTTCATAGGGTCGCAAGATACGGGTCCTTGATGAATGAGTTGGACAATACTCATGAGAGGATAGAGGAGAGGATTCGGCAACTAGAGGCTGTTACTGCTCGTGCGAGGCAGCGGCAGCGGTGGCGTCAAGCAAGAAATTCAATGGAAACTAGTTATGTTCCTAGTGAAATGATGGTGGATGTGGGTGAGAGAGGTGTCCTTAATGAAAATAATAACAGGGAAATTGTGGAAAGGACTGCTGAGAGGGGAAAAGGTTGTAAAAGGGATAGTTCCCATTTGGTAGCAAAGGCCTTGGAGATGGATCCTGAGGTTAAAAAGGCTAATAAAGAGGGTGGGAGCTTTTATGATTGTAACATATGCTTGGAAGAGGCAATGGAGCCTATCCTGACTTGTTGCGGTCACTTGTTTTGTTGGTCGTGCTTTTATCAGGTACCAGAAGTTGATTCTACATCTAAAGAATGTCCAGTATGCAAGGGAGAGGTATCAGATAGCACCGTGATTCCAATTTATGGAAATGGAGGCAGTAAAGGTGTGTGTGAGACGGAAACTGGGTTGAAGATACCTCCAAGACCCAAAGCTCGTAGAGTTGAGAGTGTTAGGCAACAACGCTTGACACAGGGTCTGTCCCATGTTCCTGTTGCGGAAGCACTTAGGCGAATTTGGATTAGTATTGGTGCAATGGGCAATCAAACACAACAACAAGATGGTGGCGGTGGTATTCTTAATATTGATGCATCTCAGGAGGGGCAAAATGCAGAGTCGGGTAGTGGCCACCACATAAGGATTCATCAGGTTTCAAGAGTCTTATCTGAAAGTGCTGCTTCTCTTTCTTCCCTTTCATCTGCTTTAAGTAATGCAGAGAGGCTGGTTGAAGACCTGGAAACAGTTATTAACAGCCGGCTACTACGAAATGATACACGAGCTTTCTCAGTTGGAAATCGTTTTGCTAGGCCTTCTACTATCATACAATCTATGAATCAGCCTCCAGATTCAACTGCAGATATCAATGCTGCCTTGCCCATTGGCTCATCTTCCCAATCAACTGATGTTTCTGGTTCTATCGTACATGTTATGGCAATGAGGACTTCTGGTGATATCAATATGCCTGTGGCCCCTTCTTCTTCTCGCCCAAGAAGAATCATTATGTCAAGAAGTTCAGATATAGACACTCGAGATTCTCGTGAATCTAGGAGAAGAAGATTGAACTGACTGCTTCAGTTAGAGTTTGATCCCTAGTGCTTATATTACCTGTTCTGCTTACCAATAGACATCGTTTGTAAACATCATTTTTATAACTAGGTTTGTCTACAATGCAATGTTTTTTTCAGAACAAAAGCATATAATTCCTGTTCTGACTATCAAGCTGAGCCATGACTCTTTTTCGTGGTGCATCCTCACACATGAATTCTTAAAAATGTAGGGGTTGTGCATATATCATTCTCTTTCGCTGCAGGTCAATTGTTGCTGATCCCGGATATATTTTGGTGGCATCTCATGTATGGTTATCCAATAAATTTGTGTGATTCATTATTTTGGGTTGCATTCCTTTTTTCCTTTTCTTGTCCTCTTGTTGTTACTTTTCTTTTCTTTCTCTGGGTTATGCTGTTCAGTATTTATTGCCTTTTGCTGTATGAACAGAAAGAGTTAAAATATCTTGTTTACATTTACATTTTGTTCTCATTTACTATCTTCGACTCTATCTCCCTTGGAAACCTACCAGTGCCATCTTGCTTCCATCAGTTACTATTTTGTTTGCTTGAGAAGCAAATTTCTGCATTCATTGGCACAATGTCATGAAATCATGTCTCATCTATGCTTGATTGATCACTTAGCAGCACCTTTAGAAAAGCAAAAAGACCACAAAAGAGCCATATTCCAGTGTTTGTCTTGGGTCCTATTGATTTGTCTCTCTAACTTGATGCTATCCTTATTGTTGGAGGTCTTTACTGGCTTAGCTTCACAGAAAATTAGGGAAAAGATTGGTGATCTTTTTACAGTGTTTTTGAACTAAGTGGTCGTCCTGATTTGTGATGGTTACCTGGGGGTCAAGAAGATAGTTTTACTGTGTTTAATTTGAAATGCTCTGCATGGTTTTGATCTGGGATCATGGGAATGCCAAACTCGAATGGATTAATCAAATTAGAGTAAGTTTTACAGGGAGCTGAGAGGTGATTGTTAGGAAATTGCAAGATAGAATTGAAATGCATGTTGTGATTTCATCTTACATAATGCAGTTTACTAATACATAGCTCAATTCATCAAAAAAGCTAGAGGCTTAAAGTTGAAGCATGTACACGAGCTCATTATGCGTGTGCTCGTATAGAGCTGCCTTAACTTGCATCCGTAACCTGTGGGTTTTTGCTCTTTCATAAAAAAAAATTTGACTGAATTTCCGCACTTGTTGCCAAGTATTCTCTACGAGAGGAGTTCTCCCTTTATCCTTTGTGAAAACCAGGGGTTCTCGTGCTGTATTCATCATAATTCTTTGCTTAAATTGAAGTTAGTATCTCATTCTATATCATATGTGCACCTGCAGGGCCATACTTGAACTTAAATAGGTCTGCATACTTTAAGTATTCATCTTTGCTTCATGCTCTTTTGCTAATGAACAAATTGCATTACATTTTCTGTCCCACGTATTGTTATCTGAGTTCTTGTCCTGTTTGTGCATTCAAGTGTTGGCGAGTTGTGACGACACATACAGGTCTTGTTTTACATTGGCACTTTGCTTAAATTCAAGGTATATTTCATGAAATGGCCAGATAGTATGCTGGTTGGATTTTCCTTGAAAATGAGTTCTGTACCCTCTTTTACGAGTGTCGCTTGCATTTACCGATATGATCAGTTGGAAAAGCAGTTCATGTCAATGCTAATACATAGAACAACATATTGTAACTCGTGGTTGTATAACATATTGCATGTGTTATTGGTATACTACAGATAACTTAAGCTTCCAGTTCTTGATGATTTGTGCTTTCCCAAGTGCTCGAAGACGGGCTCTCGTCAGGGTTGTCTGTTTTGGTCTTGACAGTGCAGAATTGTTCAATACATTACTAGTGACTTGCTGCTGATTTATCAATTTCATGTAAAATTTATGATATGCTGCAGACGGAACGCAGAAATTTCGAGCGGGATAAGTAGGTTGCAGTTAGTTGATAATACACCCATATAAAATGACAGATGATGAGAATAATCAGTTATTTAACGGGTTTAATGGGATTTACTTTCTAATGATATTGCAAATGAGCAAATTGTCTTCCTGTCAAAAAATAATAGTAATTCAGCCTCTATATTTTTCAAAATGAAGCAATTTACCTCCCTGTTTGATGAGGCAAATTGCTTCATTTGAAAAATATAGGGATGTAAATTGCTGTACTTTTAAAAATACAGAGAGATAAATTATTATTTTCTTTATAAGAGCGTAATTTGCTCATTTCAATACCATAAAGGGATAATTTGCATTTTTTCCTTACTATCGGACCATCGTATTGGTTGCACACAAGATGTTATCCGGTGAGATGAAACGATTTTGTTTTTCTTTTATTTGAACGATGATTACATGAATAAATGATAATCGCATTTTCATGAAATCGTGATTGGCCAAAAACTTCAACTTTTATTTTTTTATGAAATGCAAATTACTGGATTTAAACTATACAAAAATTGATTATATCTTAAATCATCAAATGTCTCCAAAATCACGATTGATAAAAAATATTCTTAAATATAAGGGATAAATTACACTTTCCTCATAGGAGATTTAGTGTAATTACTCTAAATTCCTGTGGTTATGGAAATTACATTAGTACCCTTGAGGTTTACTTTCATCTAACAAATAGGTTTCTCGTAAGTCAAAATTTACAAAATTTGTTGATATTAACAACAAAAACAAAAATTCAATGAAAATTGATATTTATCATGAATCAATTTATTACTGACTTATAGCAGTTCAAACAATTTTTTTCTGACTAAACTACCCTTATAACGGGGAAGACATACCTCCTCAAATGCATTAAACGTATGAAAATGTATAAGAATAATTTGATCATAAAAAGATCTATTTTCCCTGCAATAAATGTAAATCTTAGAATAAAGGAGTGTAATTATTCCTAAACATTCTTGTCAATCAAAATTAAAATTCAAAAGTGATTTCGCGAGTTCTGACTTTTAGCCCAATTTTTTTTTTTTCCTTTTTGGGTTTATAAAAAAATAATATTTTTTTGTCTCTCGTTGAATATGATAAACTGCTTGTCAAATATTCATTAAAATAAATTATGAACATAATTTTCAGTTTATACCATTTTGGTCTATTTAGGTGATTCCTTCTGTCCAATAAGAAGCAATGTAAAAGTAAACCTTTATATTGTCCCCACCAAACAAAGCCCAAATCATGTTATGAGACAATAATAGAGGCATAAAGGTTGAGAACCCAATGGTTGTTCCCTATGGGACACCCTATGCGCGTGTGCGTGCACGAGCGAGTGCATGTTGCAATTAAAATAAATAAATAAATAATAAAAAAGTGTACAATCACAAAGATAATATTTTCAAACTTTATTTTTTTTCTATAAAAAAACATAAATTTTAAGAAAAGTTGAAATTGCAAAAGCAAAAGTGTTTGTAATAAGCAGTCAGCAGTAGAAAAGTTAAAATCGGAGTGATTGAATAAAAATCATGTGCGAATAATTTTTCTTAGAAAAAAAAAAGAAAAATCGAAAGTAGTTTCCGCCTGCTCTGGACATTTTTTATAAAATAAAAGCAGAAGTTCAATCCGCAAATACCTAAAATCTAAAATTTAATATTTACTGAAATTCTCCCGTCGTTTCAAATAATCCTTAAAAACATGTTTTTTTTCTTAAAATTTTTCTTCCAATTAAAAATTTAAGTTGTGATGCTATTAAGGTTTAATTATTGCTTTAAGAGTAGTGAAATGATTATCTTCATTTTAAATTTAGATGTAACAGATTTTGAAATTAAATCAAAGGCTTTTCGATGTGGGACAAAATAAGGGCAAAAGAGGATGCAATCAATGTACAATAATTGGAGGCAGAAGAGAGACAAAACTTACTTGGTCCCATAAATATATATATATATATATATGTATGTGACTATGTGTGTGTGTAATATATATATATATATATGTATATATATTATATGGGATTATTACATAATGTAGCTATGTTCATGCCAATGATTGCAATTGTTGGAGACTTGTCCCCTTCACATGTTACATCCTATGGTCCCTCCAGGCTCCATGAATGCATGCATGTATGTATGACCTCATTAATCCCACACATACATACATGTACATACCATTACCCTAATGCACTTATCAGAGAAACAATTTAGGGTGGTTTTAATAATTTCTGATTTTTATGATGGGAATAAGTTACAATGAAAATTATAAATTAAGCAGTATTGAAAGTTAGGAACGTTTGAAATATAATTTAAAAATGAAAATTTTTAAAATTTGGATGTTTTCGAAGATAATTTAATATTTGTAATTTTGAAGTTGATAGGAAACTGTTTATAGTTTTGCAGTTTAAATTAATTTAATTTAAATAATTTAAAAATAAAAAGTTTATAATAAAAAAAATTACTTTTTCAACTTATTTTATTTTAAAACGGTTGCAAACCCCCTTTAAACTTAGACCTCCACTGGAAAAAAAATATTACTATTGGCTATAATATTTGTAGCTATAGCTAAAAATTACGATAAATAACTACTATTAACTGCAGTTAGATAAACTCGACGCAAAAAAATAGTTTTACTATCATGAAAAAGTTATTTGCTACGGCCAAGAGCCATGGTCAAAATACTTGTCATGGCGTTTAGCCAGAGCAAATGTTTTATCCACCCTCGCAAAAACCATGCCAACAAACATTGCGTGGCCATTGTCAATAACTATTTGCTACGATTATTTATTGTTAATCATAATAATTAATTGCAGTTAAATATTATAATTTTTCTAGTGCTTATTTGGTTTTGTTTTCATTCTAGTTTTTAATTTCCAGCACTTCTAATCAAGTTTTTTTATTTTTACACTAGATTTTGTGTGAGATTGAAGAGATATTATTTAGTGTATTTTTGTGGTAAATTTTCTTTTGAAAAAGACGTGATTGAATGACAATGTGTTTGAATTATGATGTTTTGTAATTATTTTTTATACGAGCGATAGAATGAAAATGTATTTGAATTAAGATATTTTATATAAATTTTTAGTACGAAAGTATGTGATAATTTTTCTTATAGGAAAAGATGCAATTTAGCCCAATGTGATATTGTAAATGTACAAATTATACCTGATGAGAATCTATTCAAAACGGACACAAAATGCCCAATAGAAAGGGCATTTCAGTTTTTTTGTACCTCAGATCCGCGCCCTTTAATTAGGTGGGTCAGAGAGACCCTTATCCGGGTCCGAATACCCGTTAGAAGACCCAAAAAATGAATACCGTCCGATCGCGGACGAGGGCTCACAGGATAAGGCCACGTGGCCCATTCAACAGTATCCACCTAAGCCCTATAAATGCCCCAAGAAGCCACATTTCGAGGTAAGGAATTCTGAGTCTTTTCGATCTGAACCTTTAATCGCATCATTCACCTCGATCTACCTAGCTTGAGCGTCGAATGGTGGTTGTTAGGGATGTGCCCGACGAGCTCACCATTCTTGTTTTATTCTTAGGAACCCAACGTTTGATCTTGAAGGGGTTAACTATCTGCTTGGAGATCGGTCTTCTTGATCGTTGAATTCGTGGAGATCAATACCTCTATGAAAAAAACTAGCAATTTATCCCCCTATATTTTTTAAAATGCAGCAATTTATCCCCCCTCCTCCCCTCGTATTTTTTAAAATTACACAAATTCCCTAGATAGGAGGGTAAATTGCTTCATTTTAAAAAATATAGGTGGAATAAATTGCTATTATTTTTCTATAGGAGTAAATTGCATTAAACCCATTTTTTATATAAAAAGAAGTGATAAATGAACTTTCTAAAATTTATGGCTCAACCCAATAAAATAAAATAAAAAAACAAACAAAATATTGTAATTGGAATAGCATAAAACTGAAAATGGACATTTGAAATAAAACCAAACAAGGCTTTAATGCTTCACTCTTTATTTTTTTAGCATAAGCTCTAAAATTATATTTATGCTCCAATTATTCGGAACGCGCGGCCTAAAACGGCAATGATGAATGGAGAATGTCATTTTTGGCCCGACCACGACTTCAAAAATTCCACATTATGCCCCTGCATCCACGCGTCTGGGCTCTAATAAAGTGTAGCGCTTATTTTATGACTTCCAATTACGACCGTTGATTCTTATCTCTGACTATTGCTTTTTCCCTCCCATTTTCACATGATGATGATGATGTTGATGATTGTTACACCCAAAACTTAAAAATGAAAATTGATCATAGAAAAATCTATATAGTAAAAATTACAAAGTGGTCCCTAAAAATTGCATTAATTAAAATACTTTTTTATTATTTTAAAAATTATAAATACCCTCTAAAATTATAAAAATACACTCTTGAAATTATAAATATCCTAACAAATACCTGATACATGAGCTGTCATAAAAAGGTATTTGTTAGAATATTTATAATTATAACAAATTTCAGGACAGTCCATTGTAATATACCTCAATATTTAATGCAACATGTATTTTCCTTCCTTTCTATGTATGAATTTACAAAGAATTTTGAAATACTTTATATTTTTATAGATTATTTTATATCACAAATAGTAAAAGACCACATCATCTAAAAAATTTAAGTCTTAATGAGGTGGTCGTTTACTATGGTATCAAAGTCCGATCTCAGAAGATATTTCATATTAATTATATTTAGATATTCGTAGTTAAAATTTTATAATTTTTTAATGAACGAAAAGATATTCATAATTATGAAAACTTCAGAAAAAATAACTGTAATTTATCTTAAATATTTGTTATCTTATTATACCTTCTATGGAAAATGCTAGCGAGTTTTTGCTAGCTTAATCAGATCGACAAAATAAATTATCCTCGAATAGTTTTTATTTTTATTGTTTTTACCAGCATTAGAAGCCCTAAAATATCGCGCACATTCAGACATGCTAATATTCACGCAACGTTCTTTTTACATATATTGATTACTGGTTTCGTATTTGTGATGATTTTGATGCAATAAATTTTTTAATTTATTAACTTATGAAAAACGATAATTACACTCTACTCTCCTGAAATTTAGTGTAATTACATGTAAATTTTCTGTGACTTGCAAAATTATATTTAACACCCCTGAAGTTTACTTCCATCTAACAAATAAATCTATGTTTTAGTTAAAATTCACCAAATTTGCTAAATAATAACAGAAAAAAATATAAATTGATATTTAATCTTGATTGACTTATTACTAACTTATTGCAGATCAAATAATTTTTTCGACTAAATTAACTACCCTTATAATGGTTAAGATATACTTACTCACATGCATTAACACATGAAAACCTATGAGGATAATTTGATCATAAAAATATTTATTGACCTACAATGCATCGATAATAAGCCAATCGGAGGTAAATATAGATTTTTTTTTTTTGTTAATATAGCAACTCCGGTGAATTTTCACTAACGAATGTACTTATTTGTTAGATTCAAACAAATTTCAGGGAGTTAGAGTAATTTTTTAAATCACAAAAAATTTACATGTAATTAAATCAGATTCGAGGAGAATGGTGCAATTATTTCTTATAAAAAGATAATAAGAATAACAATAAATTTGAATTAATGAGAAGCACGTGTAATGTCACCTGTTGTGGGGTGGGATTGGGGGGGGGGGGGGGGGGGGGGGGTGGAGAGTTGATGTGAAAGCACACTTTACAGGACAAAAGCCCTGAGAGCATGTGGTCAAGGCCAACAAATGTCATGCTTTTCGGATTGTCCCAATAATTGAAGTCGTGCAGCCTTTGTCATCATACCTAAATGCCCCATTCTCAAAACACACACACATACTTATAATTTTTTTTTATTTAAAATAGGGATAATTTCACTCCGCTTTTTTAAAATTCACTTAAATTTTTATAATATAAAAAATTATATTTAGCACTTTTAAAATTTACTTTTATCAAAAAAATAATTTTTTTTATTGGTTAAAATTCATTGAATTTGATAATATTAACAAAAATCAGATAAAAAATCACATGCACCCCTGATGTTGTTGCAGGTCGAATAATATTTGTTATGACCAAAATATTCTTATATATCTCCACACATAAATGCATTTGACGAGGCATATTTTTCAGTCATAAGAGAGTTTAGTCACAAAAGATTTGTTTGACGTGCAATAAATCAGTAATAAATCAATTGAGAATAAATATCAATTTTCATTCAGTGTTTTTTTTCTTCTTAATATCAATAAATTTTCAGTGAATTTTGACTAACGGATGGACCTATATATTAAACAGAAGCAAACCTATCATTTTTCAAACTACAGGGGGTCTATATATAACTATATCAAACCTTAGAAAATGGGAGAGTAATGTCCCCTTTAAAATAGATCAGATAAAATCAATTTAAATTATGCATTAATAATATACAGACACTGAATATGAGGTATTCTTATGAAGGTCGTACCAAGACACACCCTAGTATTTCTACGACTTTCTGATAAGTTTCGGATCTGTTTCATTATTTCAGGGTCTCTTAGATCGTTCCCTACTACATACCAGAATCTATGATGTATAACTTCATCGTGACTGTTCGATCATTCATATTTTTTTATTTATGTAACATCATACAATCGAGATTAACCTATAAATAGTCACCCGTCATGCAACATGTACAACTTTTGCTACATCGGATTCTTACGGCCTTTACTTATTTTTCTTTTACGACCTATCTGATTTAAGTATCGAAAAATTATAATCAAAGCATTCCCTGCATGGTTCTGATAATAGTCAGTTCAATGTGTAATATATAGAGAGAGGAGGGGGGGGGGGATCATGAGAGGAGCATGAATGATGTAAAGGGAGACAGTGACCTTAAAGAACTTTAACTACATCTTTCATCACACCTGCAAATAACGTGTCAAACTCTACCTCAATTAACATAAATGAAGTGTATATAAATACGCATTTATCAGCCTATTTTTTAAAATAAATTAGAAAAATATTATAGATTTACAGTTTTTATTCTTGCATTATTTAAATTAATTAGTTTGAAAGTTAATTAACTTTTTAATCTCTATCGGTTTCTGCAGCTTATTGGTAAAATTGTAGAATATTTGGTTATTTTTTCAAACATTTCAGCATCAAAGTTTTTCTGTTTTCTTGATTTTTGTTTTCAGACGTCTCTCAATTTTTAATGCTACTTAATGTAAATTTTTTTCTAAATTATATAATTAATATATAATTTAAAAAGAGCAATTTGTCATTTCTTAGGTGTTGTCTGAACCAGCAACGTTTTTCCTCTGGCCAAACAGAGGCATGAGTGACAAGGTAATCACGGTGGTGATCAAATATAATTTTTTTTCACAGACTATAATTACATAATTATATTAATATTTTAATAAATTAGATAAAATATTGATTCAATTAATATATCAAAATAATAAAAAAATCCCTTCTTCTAATAAATCTATTTTTTTTTATAAAATTCAATCCATGACTATGTCATTCATTACATTCATATTTCTAAATCAACGAATATATTTAAAAAATTACAATGAAATAGCATATTTGTAAATATTTGAATTAGGCGATGTAACTACTTTATATGCAAATTAATTTTTTTCTTTATATTTGTGAAAAATGAGCCTGATCAGATCCGTCCCAACAAATTTGGGCTAGAGGAGGACGGGTCTTGAGTCATTCCCAAAAAGGATAATTGCACTCCTCTCCCATGAAATTTAGTGTAATTACATGTAAATTTTTGTGATTTGAAAAATTACATCTAGCAGCCATGATGTTTGCTTCCTTTCTAATAAATAAATTCTCTATTAGTCCAAATTCACTGAATTTATTGATATCAATAAAAAAAAATTGAATAAAATTGATATTCACCCTGAATTGATTTAAAATTAACTTATTGCAGGTCAAATAATTTTTTTCGATCTCAAGTACTCTTATAACAATGAAGATATACCTCCTCACATGCATTAACGTATGAAGATGTATAAGGGTAATTTGATCATAAAATATTTATTTGACTTGCTATAAGTTAGTAATAAGTAAATCGGGGGTAAACATAGATTTTTTTCCTAATTTTTTTATTAATATCAGCAAATTCAGTGAATTTTGACTAATGAAAGGACTTATTTATTAGACATGAGCAAATCTCATAAATATTAGATATAATTTTTCAAAATATAAAAAATTTACGTGTAATTATACCAAATCTTAAAAAAAAAAGATGTAATTATCCCTTCCCAAAATTGGTGATATATAGGTTTCAGATCCACCACATCCCACTCTATAACACCCCACCCCCTAACCCTCGAATAAAGGCTGATTGGGTAGAGAGACAATAATATATATTGTGAGGTGTTTGTTGGAGAAATGAGATAAAAAGGAGGGGCGTAAGGTCTGAATGGGAATTGAGTTGTCTTATGACTGCTTCCTGCTCTCCAATTATGGCTCAAATCTCACGCTTATATCTTTCTTTATTATATATATATATATATATATGCTATCATATCATATCATATCATGTCATTCACTCATGACATTAATGATATTACATTACATACATGCCACATAACTGCCTTGCCCAAACTCCCAGGTTGTCCCCTCAACACACGCTAGAAAAAAAAAATAACAGCCCACTATAATTTTAACAGTTATGAATTAAAATTAAATAAATAAAAATTATTGACAATAGTTAAATAAAATAGATAAAAAAATATAATTTTTTTATCAAGAGAATGCTATTGTCATGACTAATAGGTATGGTAAAAATATTTATTATAATTTTTAGTCATGACAAATATTTTACTCATCCTTACAGATATCATGACCAACAACTGTATCATGGTCGTGGTCAATAACTATTTATTATGACTATTTTATTTTTTACCATAATAATTAATCATAATTAAATGTTACGTTTTTTTTATAAATATATGAAGATGTAATGAAGGAGGCAGTGAAGATGAATTTGGGGAATCACGTGTAGTAAAGTTCCTTTTACATCCATTTCAATGTCTTCTCAATCGCTACTGTAATGAATTCGTCAAACGATGAATAATAGTTACTTATAAGTGGCATTATTCATCATCATCATCATAATAATAATAATAATAATTATTATTATTATTATTATAATAAAGACGTTTCTTGGGTTTGTAGTACAACTAATGGGTTGCATAATTGGTCATGATGTGACCATTTATTTTTTCCTCCCCAATTTTAAGGCTATGTTGCTTTTTACAATTTTTGTACATTTGAAATGTTATTCAGTTACTTATAAAATTGTTATATATACACTGAATCCATATTGGAATTCTATAGTTATACCATATTGATAAAAAAATCTTCATTTAGAGTTCGTAGTCAAATACTTAAATTAGTAAAGATTCAATGAAATAAAATTAAGAATTTAGGTAAAAAAAGTGTAAGATTGGATGAGATAAATGGTACGTAATTCAAAGATGGAGTGCTCGAATGTAGCTCAAAATGGGAGAAAATCGAGTGATCTTGCTGGTGTGAGCTTGGTTACCGATTAACTTACCTAAAATTCTACTTATAGGAATAAGTTATGAGAGAATTATGGGTCTATTGGGGTATTGAGATATTCACGAAATACTTAGGAGGTCTATTTTTTTCTTTTTAAGAATGGTGCTTATCAAGCCATTGGAGTTATCCTCTAGGAGATATGCAACCGACGTGATCCTGTCAGGTCATAGTCGCTTGTATCTTCAATTAGTTGGATCCAGATGGCAACGACATCCTTGCTGGCGTCCTTTTAGGGTGATGTGGCTAGGACGTGTAGAAGACAGTTGACATGGATGGCATTGGGCCTACTGTTGCAGGACCTATTTTTGAGTGTTGTCCGTCAGTAGGGTGGTAGAATCCGAAACTGGTAGGCATATCATCCTTGTATCCTGTCAATTGTATTGGGGGGTCAACAGTGTTTTGGATTGTTGGATTGAGCAAATGGTGACCTGACTCCTTAGTTTGAATTTGGACCGAATTTTGTTTCATTTGATTTCTGTCCAACTCTGTATGAATAGTACATATGTAATCACATAACTCAATCACACTAATATACACATACTTTCGAAACCCTAATTTCAACTTTCGCAGCGTTAACTATTTCTTATGAGCTCTCTTATCTTTCTTACTGACATAAGTAGACCTACAATCGGCTTTTTTTTTTATGTCGTTCTCACGTACTTTATTTTTACGTAATCAAATCCGATAATATAGCTAAGCATTTTAAAGCTCACCCTACGCAGATCAGACCTGTTAATCACCCTCAATTCGAACTCCGAAGCCAAACATTTGAATTTTTAAAACTTTAACAACTGTTATCCTACCATACTTTAAATCTCCTACACATATATATAAAAAAAATTAGCACCTTGAGTGGTACAGTTATTTTTTAATTAATTGAACGACTCTCGTCTATACTCTTATAAAAGAGAATTCTATTATCACTAAAAAATTATATATATCTCGATTTACTTTCTTAATTCATTTCATTAATTGAATAAAATTTAACCACAATAGTAATTGCAATATTTTTAATAAATTTACTAAAATACCCCTCATACTTGCCCACACCTTATTATATTAAATTATAACTATTATTTAACAATACAATTTCGAATTCAGATTTACTACAAACTAAAATATCATATTTGGACAGTAAGCTGAAGACACAGAAAGACACGTTGTCACACGTGTCACTGAAAGGCTTCAATCAAACATTTCTTGCTTTTATTTATTTTTTTAAATATTTACACCCTTTAATTAATATATCAATATATTAAAAATATTTAATAAAAAATTATAATAATTCAACTAATATAATTATAAATACTTATATAAAACAAAATAAATATTTAATATTTCGTAAAAAAATTCAAACTCATGATTTCGAACGTATTTATAAAACTAAACCGTTGAAACGTCATTGATATGCATTTTGTATTTATTTATTACAGAAAAGTATTACCGTTATGGAATCAATTTCACACAAAGTGGTTTCCCACTTGGGTTGGTAAGTGTGCAGAGGCAGAGCTGCCCTTATATTCCATAATTAGGGGCGCCCAACTCATCACTTACCTTTCTCCACCCATAGCTTCTTTATTTATTTATTAAAGCCATGATTATATTTTAATATATTATTATATATTTAATAATATTCAAAATTATAAATAAAAAATAATAATAAATTATCCGACCCGACATAATAAAATAAATGTCCATATATTCGATCTGAATAAAATCTATATCTCATACTTATTTGCGGGTCACGTAAATTAGTTTTTATTAATATAATACAGATCAGAAAACCGCATTGAAAATATATTCACATTTATAGACAACATAAAATACTAGGACTTGACAAACCCTTCTTTAAAAGAGAATGAACTAAAATCGTAAATTTTTTAAAATATTTTATAAGATGTACGAGAGTTTGGACATCGAGCATCGTTTGGTATTTTTTTTTTTTAACTCAAAAAATAAGCTTATAAACTCGGAAAAAATATTAGGAGCTTTTAAAAGAAGTAAGGGATTTTTAATTTATTCTTAGAATCTTGACAAGCTTCTTTAATTTTGATCATATTAGTTGCAGAATTTGACGTTACAGCCTTATTCTATCCAAACAGTTCAAAAATTTATTTTTTAGAATAAGACAAACAATTTGGGGGTGTTTGCAGACAGTTTATTCTAAGCGTTTATCAACTTATTTATGAAAATGGGCTGAAAAATGCGTCGTTTTACAGCTTTTAAAACTGCTTAAATTAAGTCAATTTAAATCAAAAGCTATAAGCAACCCTTTTCGACTTCTTCAACCTATTAATAATATTGTGAATTTTTTGTTTGTTTTCCAAACACTCAAACTTAAACTATTCTTTTTTTTTTTTATACTTTTTAATTTTATTTTTAAATTTTTGCGACTTTTATTACTGCTTTACTTATAATTTTATCTACTTAATTTCACCATAAAAGTAAAAATTAATTCAATACATTTATTATATAATTAGTCATTTTTTTTTAACTGTACACCGATCATATTGTATTTATCGTATAATTAATTTAAAATTCAAGAAAATGGTATGTGTATTAGGATTTTGGGAGGGGAACAACCGGTCAAAAAAGGGTGATTAATGAGTTGAATAGTTGTTAATTAAAAAGGGGGAAAGGCGTTGGTTAGATAGAGATGAAGAGGGGATTAATTGGGGGCAAAGGGGACCCTCAAAATCTTGAAAGAGGGACATGTCATAAAAATAGGGGTTTCACGTGTGCTCTTTGTCAACATGAGTATGTCGGTCAACACTCCCATTACCCTAATCATCATTACTAAAATTCTCATATCTCCCCAACATAAAAGAAACCTTAAAAAGCTGGAAAACATTATACCAAATCATTTAAAATTAACACATAAAGTGAAAAGAAAATAAAAAAAAAAAAAAGACAAGGGTAAAACGGCACTTAAGGGCGCGTTTGGTTTGGTCTCCCCCTACTATTCTTTGTCAAAACTATAATTATAAAAATAAGATGGGAGAGGAAGATGAAGTACTGGGTAGTTAATCGAAAAAAAATAATTATAAAATTATTAAAAAAATATTAAAATTACTTGATCAAATTGTTTCAAGGGAAAAAATAAATGAAGGATAAATTTGAGTATTTTAAAAATGATGCAATAAATAATTTTCTTTTAATAATAGTATATATATATAAATACATATCCCATTAATAAATAATTTTGATGGTTTTGAGCTGAATTTATTTAAAAAAATTATTAACTCAAATATTTTATAGATTAATTTAAATTCTTGATGTTTTTTGGTATAAAATAATATGATGTTTTTATCATTAATTAAAAAATTAAAATTTTAAAAGTTACATAAAAATTCTTTATTTATCTTCAGAAATTTATAATTTTGTAGTACTTAATTTTTAATTTTGTAAGTTTTTTAAAAATATTTATTTTATATTTTAAAAATTTTATAAAATATCAAACGTAAATTTATAAGCTTACCAAAAATAAAATTTTAGAAAAAGGTCAAAATGGTATTTAAACAATTTTCATAGATTGGATAGAATCTCTATAAAGACTCTCCACACTCCTTTCAATCCAAAATCCTTTCTTGCTTTACCCCCCCATCCCCCACCCCCCCCGGAAATGGAGTTGGGCTTGAGCTTAGGAGACGCAACAAAACCCTTTGGATTCTTGAAAGAGAACAACACCCAGAAACAGCAGAACGCGGCCATCAGCAAGAAGAGTGGGTTGGATTTCTGCATAGCCTTGGGGCTGAGTTCGTCAACTGTTGGAGATGGAGACAGGGAAAAAACCCAGAGATCGCAAGAAGATGATGACGAAGACGACGACGACGATGATGATCAGAGTTCAGAAGGAGACGGCAGTGATGATACCCAGGGGGAGACTCATCTTCAGCTGAATCTTCGCCCTCTTGCTCCTGTTCACCGCCGTGTTTCCCCCCGTCTTCTGTCCCTGCCTTGGTCTTCCGACAATGGTACTCCATAAATTTTTTTATCTGTTTTAAGGATGATTGACATGTTTTTCTTCAAGACATCAACACAGTTTTTTTTTTTTTAAAAATTTTCGTTTGCCTCTTTTGAAGGGAGTTCGGAAAATGGGTCGTCTGGGAACATGGGCCTGCCGGCGGCGAAGGGGTTTGACGTGAACAGGCTGCCGGCGGCGGCGGAGGAAGTGTCTTCGGCGAACAGCGTAGGGTCTCCCTTTCAGAGGGATTTCGGGATGTACAGAAGACCTGGAAATGGAAATTTGGGTGGTAGTAAGAGGGACTTTGAAGCCACAGGAAACGACGTCGTGGAGGCCGAAAGAGCGTCCTCTAGAGCCAGCGATGACGATGAAAATGGCCTCAACACCAGAAAAAAGCTCAGATTAACCAAAGAACAGTCTGCTTTTCTTGAAGAAAGCTTCAAAGAACACAACACTCCCAATCCCGTGAGTTCAAAATTTAAATATGTAAATTTAGCCAAAAAATTCAATCTTTGATTTCTTACATATTTCAAGAAACCACAGTTGAAACTAAATTTTGATGGGTTTTCTTTTCTTTTTTTTGGGGGATCTTTTTTGGTTGCAGAAACAAAAACTGGCTCTTGCAAAACAGCTTAATCTCAGACCTCGTCAGGTCGAAGTCTGGTTCCAGAACAGAAGGGCAAGGTGGGTGTGTGTTAGAGATGAGAGATATATACATACACAACTTTGTATCTATAGATTCACACCTGAAACCACACACTAACATGTGTAAGTGTGTTTATTCAGGACGAAGCTGAAGCAGACGGAGGTGGACTGTGAGTACTTGAAGCGGTGTTGCGAGACGCTGACGGAGGAGAACCGGCGCCTCCACAAGGAGTTGCAAGAACTGAGGGCTCTCAAGACTTCCAACCCGTTCTACATGCAGTCGCCGGCCACCACCCTCACCATGTGCCCCTCTTGCGAACGCGTCGCCACCACCACCACCACCACCACCGCACCTCCGCCTGTCTCCGCCGCGAGCGGCAAGATGGCTCCCATCCCGAAAGCCATTCCATTCCCTCTAACCAGACCAAGATTCTTCCCTTTCCCTCAGACCCCAACACATCCCAATCAGCCTGCGGCCTCGTAAATCAGTGTGGTGATGGACAGATTAGAATTTTCAGTATGTTGTGGTCCTGCAGATTTTGTGTAAATATAGGAAAATCATTTCTTTCTTTTTTGGATCTTTTGTGTTTGGTGTTGGAATGTGGGAGGAATTCTTCAGCTTGATGATGAGCATTTCCTTCTTTTTTTCTGGGCTCATCCCATGTTAAATTTTGGTGAAAATTACAGATGTAGAGGAAAATAGTTTGAGGAGAAAAAAAAAAAAAAATTCAAGTGCTTAGATTAGAAGTGGTCCTTCATTTTCTTGGATTATTATGAAATATGACGCATTTTAGATTATTTCATTATTATTATTATTATTGTTAAATGAATTATGATTTTGAATCCTACTCATTTTTCTTGGCTGTTTTTCCGTTGATTATTCCTTTATAAATAGAAAAAATCAAATTATTTTAGTAATTTTCGACTAGTTTTTCATAATTAGACGGGGGACAACATAACAATCATTTTCTAGAAATACTCCCAAGAAATGTAAAATTTTGATCATCTCCAACTGGTGGTTATTGAGAAATGTCCAATTTGAAGCTAATAGTTGCGAAATTAATATATTTATTTTGTGATTGGTTTAATTCAGATCTGATTAGAATTTTTCGAACTATTTTTTTCTCAGAATGTATTTTTATTTTATGTAACATACATCCACAACTTGCATAATGCTATTTTATTTCGAGGGAGACTTCATAAATATATTTTATTTAGAGGATACTTTATAAATATGACGTGTGTATATTAAATAAAATAGAAGTTGCAAAATGATTTGGGATGAAAATTTATTTTTCTTTCTTCTTCTTCCGGGATAAATAAAGAGATGGAGAAACAACGTGCATAACAATTGTTTTTAAGGATGATTACACTCTCTTTTCTTGAATTTGGTATTATTTACATAGACCTTATACGATTTGAAAAATCACATTTGATATCCCTGATGTTTGTTTTCGTCTAACAAATAAGTCCATCCATCAGTTAAAATCAACCGAATATGCTAATATTAATAAAAAAAATGAGATAAAAAATCTATATTTACCTTCAATTGACTTATTACTAATTTACTGTGGCTCAAATAAATATTTTTATGATGAAATTACCCCTACACATCTTCAAACGTAAATGCATGTAAGGAGGTACATTTTCACTGTTATAAGGGTAGTTTAGTAGAAAAAAAATTATTTGACCTATAATAAATCAGTAATAAGTGATCAATTACAAGACAAATACGATACACTTATTTTCTAATGAATTCAACCGGACCAAACTTGATCCGAACAAAAATTTACCCAAAATTAAAAGTGCAACACATTGATGAAATTGGAAGGGATAACCACACAATCATAGGATGCCCATCTTAATGATAGCAGAATTAATGGAAATTAAATGAAGGTGAGTAGGCATGAAAGGTGGAAGGCATATTGATACCAAAAAGGAGGTGGTGTAAGTCATTGGTTTTGAATGAGAGAAATAAAGGGAGGGGTTTGATCAAAACGAAGCAAGGGTTGACTTAGACTCTAGAGAAGGCGTGGGGGGAAGGGCATATGGGGACAAGGATGCCATATTTATGAATGTGTCTGCTAAAGTGGGGTACCCTTTTATCACCACCAATTATTACTACACACCACCCAAGTACATTCCTCATTATTCTTTTTTATTTCTACACCCCGCCTCCCACGTGACTTCCCCCTCCTGCCCCTTTTTTCTTTTTTGTCATTGCATTATTATTATTTTTAGGAAATATTATACTCTTTTTCTTTAATATTTAGTGCAATTATATGTAAATTTTTCTAATTTGAAAAATTACACTTAACACTCTTGAAGTCTGCTTCAGTTTAACAAAAATTTTCTTTCATTAGTCAAAATTCAGTGACTTTGTTGATATTAATAAAAGGACTGGACGAAAATCGATATTTACCACCGATTAATTTATTATTAACTTAATGCAGGTCAAACAATTCTTTTTTCAACTAAACTACTCTTATAATGGTGAAGATATACTTTCTCACATTCATTAACACATGAAGACGTATGAGGGTAATTTGATTACAAAGATATATTTAATCTGTAATAAATTAGTAATAATTCAATCGAGAATAAATATAAATTTATTTTAATTTTTTATTAATATCAATAAATTTGATTAATTTAATTTATTAGAGGAGAATGTTAGATGTAATTTCTCAAATCACAAGGAGTTTATATGTATTACACCAAGCCTTAGGGGAGGAGAGTATAATTATCCCTTATTTTTATTTTTTTTTATCTATATATATAAATTTAAAGAAAAGGTTACTAGAGTGTATCATTTGTGGGGTTTATACTATTACGAGTTTTTTTTTTTCTTTTTTTAATAAGTGCAATCCGAACTGAGGATGGGTTTTTGGGGTTAGCTCACTCTTGTAGGATCCTGATCCTTTGTCCCGGCCATTATAGCATGTGTGTTGCACGGGGCATAAGGGGCATGATGGCTTGACATCATCCTCACCTTCCTCCGGCTTATCACTAACAGTCTGTAGCAGGACAAGCAGTGGAAGAAATGCACTGATAACGCTAACGACCAGCATATCATAAGGGAAAAAAGTGGACTTTTCTCCTGAAAAATCAATTATACTTACACTAGGTTAAAGATTATGTTAACAAAATAGTCGAACTTATTAAATTTATATGTCAAGTATGTAACATCAATATGGCTATGTCAAAAAGCACTTGGATAAAAGAACTATTACATTATTTTTACATATACACCCACCACACACTCGCACTCCCAAGTTTGAGCTCAACACCTAGAAAATTTTAAGTCCAAACTGTTAAACTATTCCCTAAAAACAAATGAACTATTTCATCTGTTAGTGGATGGTGTTGATGCTGTGTTTTAATAAGTGAATCTATAGCTTGATCGACTTTTTTTTTGTATTAAAAAACAGTGTGAACATAATGAAATTCAATCAGTGTCGTTTAACACTCCTATGATAGGTGGAGCATTGTTAGATGAGGCGTCACCTACTATTAATTTAGTTAGTGTTTTGCAATATCTAGAAAAGTGATTTTTTTTTAAATATTTGTGAAAAATAGTGTGATTATGAAATAGTCGAAAGAGAAACAGTAACTCCTGTTCAAAAAAAAAAAAAGAAATAATATCTCCGAAATATCATAAATTTTTATCTGTCTTTTCGTGTAATAAACAATTCCTTCCGTCTCTTATATATAATAATCTATTAATTCATTAATTATTTAAATGTAATAAAATAAAACGTATAAATGTGTATTAATGGTCTTTCATGAGTACTAACCTATGTTTTAAAACACTCTCTCTTGAATGACCGTTTGTAAAGAATGTGCCTTATCAAAACATTGTCAAAGGGATAAAAGCCTTTGACTAAGGAAAAAGAGTACATCATTCTTTAAAATACTTCATAATTCAAAACTTACTTTGTAAATAACCTTTTGGATCCATATTGAAATCTTCAAGATTCAAAACACATTATATTGCCTCGTTAAAACCTTGCAGATCCTTTGGGATCCATATTGAATTCTTGGAGCTGGTGTGTATAAAAGAAATTTGATGAAATATGATTCGTCATATCTCTTTTAATATAACTTCCTCGTATTTGAGTGATGCAAGCAACATTGTCTTTTACGGTTGGATCATCTTCAATTAGTAATCCATATTTTTCTTTTGTATGTTTAATAACTAATCTTAACCAAATACATTCTCTACTTGTTTGGTGAATTGCAATCTTTTCTTAATGATTTGAATATTAACTTCCAATGTCCGTTTAATTGATTTTCATGAGATCGCGTCACCTTCATATGTAAACAGATGACCAGCTTGTGATCTTCTTTTATGTGGTTTAGAGAGATATCCTGCCGCTGCATGCTCAATTAACTGAGAATTTGATCCATATGGGCGGCAATCCCATAGCAATTGTTACACAGAGATAACGAAGAATATGCTTGATCCCATCTAATTTCTCCAAGTAGGACAAAAACTATAAATTGTTATTAAAAATTAAGTAAAAAAGATGTATCACGTCGTGTACAAGTTTGCAAGATATGTAAGTGCTCCTATAGCACTTAGATACGATACTTCAAGATCAAGAATATTTTCATCTTTTTCAGGAGGATGAAATGGATCATTTTTCATATCAAGTAACTGAAAAACCATAGGAGAACTCAAAGTATGAGCATAATCCATGTGAAATATGCTTTAGGACTTTCTGCGTATGAGTGGGTGGTTGGTGAACAAAAATACCTTGTCACATGTGTTCAATTTGTAATCCAAGACAAAATTGATTTTTACGAGGTTTTTCATTTCAAATTGTTCTTTAAAACCACTTGCAGTTTTGGTGAACTCCGCTAGAGTCCCAATAAGAATTAAATCATCAACATATGTTGCAAGGGTAAATTGAAATCTACCTACCTATGTTATAAAAAACAGGCAAACAACCCCCTTATAAAAAATAAAATAGCATTTTATCCCCCCTATGTTTTTCAAAATGTAGCAATTTACCTCCCTATGTTTTTAAAATTAAAGCAATTTACCTTTTTAGGCAGGGAGGTAAATTGCTTTATTTTTTAAAGTACATGGGGGTAAATTGTTATTTATTTTACATAAGGGGGTAATTTGCTCATTTTTAATATCACATGAAGGTGAATTGCATCAAACCCTATGTTGCAACTATAGCATTGTAGCTGATGATTTCTTAATTAACATACATGGTCAAATCTCATTATTTTCATATCCTTCTGGAAGGAGATATTCACTCAGATGATTATACCTCATGCAACCAAATTCTTAGCCTATACATTTAACTTAACAGAACAAACACTTTTGGATTTTCTTTTTACTTCTAGGATTATTATAATATGCTAAAGACAACTTGAGACCCTCTTGTACTTTCATATAAACATCCTTGTCTAGTGATCCGTACAAATATGCAATAACTCCATTGATTAACCACATTTCTAGTCTTTGTACAACCACTAAACTAACCAAGAATCTAAAAGTAATTATATCCATAACGGAAGCATACGTCTCCCTGTATCAATTCTAGGTTTTTGCACGAAATCTTGTGCAACCAATCATGATTTATATATCATAATTTTACTCTTTTTATTTTTCATGTAACAAATACCCACTTATATCCAACAGACATAACATCTTTAATGTTTGGACTACATGTCCAAATACTTCATGTCTTGCAAGCTAGTCCAGCTACGCTGGAATTGCTTCTTCCCACATTGGTCAATCATTTTCCCTGTCGGCATGTCCAATATTTCTCCTAATTGTGAATGATATATTCAAATCTCATTATTTCATGTACTTGGTTCTCTTCAGGACAAGAAGTTCCTCTTCGAGAGGACCATGTTCCGTTTCAAGAGGATTCTTATCAGGAGTAAATTTGGACAACATGGTCTGACTCTTCAGGAGCTTCATCTGGTTCTTCAGCAACTTTAATTTGCATTTATTTCTTTCATGGAGTCCCATCTTTTGCACCGACTAGCCCGCCAAGAATTGATTAGCTGCTAGATTAGTTTTCTTGTCCTCCTGGCACTTCAATCCTTGTAGGTGCATTCACAGATAAGCTATAAGATTTTGTAAAATTATGATTTGGTGAAAGCATCCGGTAATTCATATGCAATATTTTAGAAATAACTGATCTTTAGAACTACAAGTTCACATTTTTTAGTGCAATGATAAATGTGATAACTTTATCTCATGCTATGTAATTTCTTATTGTGCTTCACGCATAGAGTTCTTTCCATAGTGGAGGAAAAACAGACTCATCAAATTGACAATCTTCAGAACATGTTGTGAAAAGGTCACATGCCACTGTTAAAGATATCTAATAATTGATGGAGAGTCAAGTCCAAAAATAGATACCTAACCTACATTATGGGCATATTTCTTTTTTTTTTTGATAAAATTGCATAAAATCTCCATGTGTTTTAAAACCTCAGCAAAAAATTGTCCTCTGATTTGAAAATAGGCAAACACCCCCCCTTGTGTTTTAATAAATTTATCCCACTCTTCCTTTTTTTGACCAAGGTATAACGGCGTTAAATTTTGCCATCGCTTAATCATTATACCCTTACATGGACTACTGCTTATATTATTATAAATAACTAGAAATTATAAAAAATTAAATTATTATATATATAATTTTTTTTAAAAAAGAGGAAAATCCTACTCCCACCCCCCCACCCCACCCCTGTTGCGTTCCCCCTCCCCCTCGCCACCCTAACCCCTGGCGTCTAGGGCGACGAACCCCAAATTTCGGGACGTCGTTGTTGCACAAATCTAATCTGGGCGACATCACAGAGAAAAGAGGGCAACGCCTCCTGTGCTGGGGCTGCCTGAATATGAATGTAAAATTAGATAAAAATCATTAAGAGCAACTACGAAACCAAACAATCAATGAAGCTTATCATAAGCGACTTGGAGCGAGCGAATCACCTGAGTTATGAGAAGCATCGCAACTGAGCCAACTCCGTCAAACCACACCCTATTCCTATTTCTCTAGAGTGCCCAATAGAGAGTCAGAAAATAAGCGAATTCCGCCCTATCCAACTCCATGAAAAACATGCGGTATCCACTCCTCCATGGCAAGGCCGCCTCGAGCCATTTTCCAAGTAGGAAGTTGAGACACAACCCACACCATACAAGCGAAGGAACACCCACCAAAGATGTGCACCAACCTTCCTCCTCGAGCCCGCACAACACACACACACCCTATCCAATGAATCCCCCTTATGCCTAAAATTTGCATGAGTTGGGAGTCCACTTTGCAACACTTACAAGCAAATCACATGTGCTTGGGCATTACCTTTGTTTTCCAAATAAAATCCCATGCACTTGAGGAATAGGTGCTCCCTACTACACCTCTCTCTGAAGACCTGGTTCTCTTAGGTAGCTCCTTGGCATGATGATAGACACCCTTAGCTATGAAGCACCGTGCGGTTCGTGGTGCCATCCCACCCTATCTGCTTCTCCAACCCCAGTATTTAATAGATCCATCATGCATTGCACTCGTCAAACTCCTCCCGAACAAGAACAACTTTCCAGGACTTATCTGAGACAAGAAGCACGCATACTGTAGCATTTGGAGGTAGTGACCAAGGCGAGAAGACTGACCTGAATCCAAGGGTCGTGCATGATATGAACTCAATCTCCTTACCTTATCCTCCATCCCAGCCCCACTTTCAGTAGAGAACTCACCAAGAGCAGTGGTCACTATGTGAAGGACGGCTGACCACCACCCTCCGTCGAGCTGAATGAGGCCTCGGGAAATACTTGTGCCTCAACATGCGGTGCAATAAACTATTTCTTTTTGTCTCAAGCCACCAAGCCTGCTTGTATAGCATAGCCATATTAAACTCCTTCAGACTCCTAAAGCTTAGGCTCTGTTCATCATTTCTTTTGCACAAGCTTCTCCACGCTACCGAATGAATCTTCCTTTCACTAGCCTAGTGCAAAAAGAAATTTGCTGTCGTGCTTTCAACTTCAGATAGGATGCTACCTAGAATTTTGAAAAAACTCTTAATGTAGGAAAGGATATCTTGAATCACTGCATTAATCAGCACCCCTCGTTCGGTTTGGGACAACTTCTTGATTTCCACCTCTGAAGTTTCTGCCAAACCCTATGCTTGATCCCTTCGAAAACCTCACGTTTTGATATCTTGATAATGGATGGTAACACCAAATATTTCTCATGTTTTGGGACCACCCCTACCCTAAGATTCGACCAAGCTCCTCACAAACCGAAGGGAGAGTGTTCTTACTAAACACCATAGCTAACTTCTGCAGGTTGATATTCAAACCCGACACTAATTCATACATAAAAAACACAGCATTAATGCATTCTATAGCGTCTCTGGATGCTTGGCAGAAAATCAGGGTGTCATTTGAAAACTACAAGTGAGAGATCTACGGATCGTACTGACTGACGGCTCCTTTGATACACCCCTCCCGTTCCTTTTGTTGCAGCATGAGGTTGAAAACCTCTACACAACACAAAAGTAGCTAAGGGAAGAGGGGGTCCCTTTGAAGGATCCCCCTCTCTGGCTTTAAAGAACCAATGGGACCCCATTCAACATAAAAGAGTACGAAACACTAATAACCAAAGCATAATTAGCTTAACCAAACGTACATTAAACCCTAATCTAAGCAACACTCTTTTAAAGGAAAATTCATTCTATGCTATCATATGCTTTACTGATGTCTAGCTTTAGAAAAATATAGCCGGAGATACCACAATATTTGTGAGCTATATAATGGTTAAGTTCATATGAAATGAGCACGTCATCAATGATCAATTGGCTGAGAATAAAAGCTTATTGAGACTCATATATGATGCTACCGAGAAACAGTTTAATACAGTTAGCTCTAACCTTAAATGCAATTTTGTACACTACGTTACACAGACTAATGGGATCGGAGACCATCTCTGAGTGGGAACATTTGGGGAGCAACACTATGTGAATAGAATTAAATTTAGGTTCAAGCACTCCATCATTAAAAAATAAAAAAACACACGAAGTAGTATCATTAGCCACCAAACTCCAAAACTTTTGGAAAAAGTCAAAAGACATACTGTCAAGGATCGGAGGTTTAAGGGGGTGCATCTGAAAGAGAGCTCATTTTACCTCCTCATAGAGAAAGGTAGATTGAGCTCCTCATTCATGGTCAATTACCACCGACTGCATGCATGTCAGGGCCTCATTTATTACACAAGAGTCAGGTTGCGTAGACTTGAAAAAGGTGATCAAAATACACTAACACAACCTTTTGGACCTCATCTTTCCTCGCCTGAGGGATACCTTGCTCATCCTTAAGTTTTAAAATCTCCTTCCGATAAAACTTCTTAGTCGTTTGAGCATAGAAGAGCCCATTGTTTCTGTCTACTCCTTGAACCAAAGTGCTTTACCCCTTTGTTCCCATAACATCTCTTCCCACCCCAATAATTCCTCCACTTCATCACATAGGAACTTTAACCTCCTTTTTCGATCCCCCATCAGCATTCTTTCCCTCAATTTTCACATCTCCTCATTCAGTTCCTTATTGAACCTAGTAACATTCCCAAAGCAGGTCTGGCTCCATACCTTTAAGTTCTACTTGCAGCTTCAAATCCATCTCCTTAGTGGCGTATTCAACTCAAACCTCAGACCGCACTCCAACCTTGCTCAACCACTTTAGCAAACTCTTTCGACCTCAATCAAACTGCCTTAAAGCATAACCTCAATTTATTGTGGTTAGGTTCACTGTCTCGATAGGGCTCCATATTCAAAAGGAGCAATGCATGATTTGAACACGCATTTGAGGTGTGAGATGCCCTTGCTGAAGAGAATTTCATGGCCTATTTACTATCACCAGCAGCATGGTCCAAAAGCTTTTTCACGGTGGTAAGATCCTTTTTATTATTACACCATATAAACATATCCCCCATGAAACCCCAAGTCATTCAGTTCATAGTCTTCCAAGCACCTGTTGCGCATGAGAGTGAGGCCCTTGCTTTTTGTGCTGGTGTAGAATCTAATTTAAATCCTTCATCACAACTATGAAGATACCGCAACAAATCCAAAGATTTTTTGCATTTAAAGGCCTTTGGATTTCCATAAAAGCTAGTGAATTGCCATTTCTTTGCCGTTTCCTTAAGACCCAATGTAGCGTCAATGTGATTAGTAGAGAATGATTTTACCCAAATATTGACGTCCTTCCTCCATAAAAGCAATAAATTACCAGTATTACCCCGAGCTCCTACTTCAAAATAATTAAAGTTTTGTTTGATCATCTGGTTCCTAGATTTGACTTGGTCTTGGAGATGAAAACCAGGCCGAGTTGAACTGTTTCACCAGCTCGTGTAGTGTGTGAACTATCTAAGGGGACCCCAGACCCCGACCATTCTAGGTTAACAGTTTCATGGTTGTCACACAGCCTTTGCCAATACAAATTCAGATTCTTTGTCCACCAAATGTAACCTCCATTGCTAGCACATATCCCCTCCGTATCCACCTCGATCAAATTAAAGCATCTTGACCTCTTTATAAAAGTAGTAACCAAACCCTATCAACTGTCCTCTAATTCCTATGCCCAACAACTCATCTGTATTTTCCTTTCCATGCTGTAAATCCAAGTGGGACGGTTACCAAATTGTCTTTCATCCAGTTAACCACCTCTAGGGGCTGACTTTGATTTGGAGATAATACGTTATATTCAGCTTGGAAAGGGGCAGGGACAACTTCCTTCTACTCTTCTTTTTCATGCATGGTGTGATCCTTGGATCCTAATTAGACTCTAAATGTATCTGCACTTGCTCCATGGGCAATGTACTTGGTTTAGATCATCCTCCTAACGTCCATTCCACCTGGACCCGTGGTTTTACCAGACCCCTGCTCATCTGCTATGCTTGTCCTCCACCCTGCAATCATGTAATTCCAAAATTTGGGACATTGGACCCTTCAAATTGAACTCATCCCACTCCAGCTAGTCTTTCTGAACTCCCTGAATATGGAGCCTCCCCTTGTCCTCGGTGGCACGATTGCCCTTCTTATCGGATACCATCGGCCCCTTCCCCCTCCTTGGTAGCCAAAGATCGTTGTTTGATACGAAGAGCCGCTCGTAATTAAAGTGTGTAAGGCGTTTCTGAACCTGGACCCATGAACCCCTCAGCAAACACCAATTCCCATTACTTGGTGATATGACCCAGCTTACGGCACTAATAACTCTTCCCCCAAGGTGGTGCGAATCTTTAAAGCTCTTTTTAGGGATAGAGACGTGCAAATGGCTACCTAGATCCTTATCATAGAACTCCGCGAGCACCCCTCGTCGTCCATATCCATCTCACAGAATCTGTCCACCTGATTTCCTATGAGTTTCACTGTTTTGAAATTCATCTTATTTAATGGAATGTCTTGCACGTAGATATAAAAATTGCACCTATTTAAATCGACTTGCGTTGGATTCTTGTTCTCCCCAATATGACTCAAAATCAATTCATTCTTCTCACAGCTCCAGTGGCACCGCTCCAACGTCCAATTTCGATCTATGATATGATGAAAGCGCAGAATGAACCTCCCTTTTCGACAAAGGCGTGAATTCCATACCATTCACTGATCACAGCATGCCCTTTATGGATGTGTCAAGAGCCTTGAACCTGAACAAGCGATTCGAGAGTAACCTACCCACAAGACATACTTGATGCTTCGACTCCATATACTACTGTCCCCCTGGATCTCCAAATCTTCCTCCTCATCTTCCGTCAACAACATCGCCCTCCTCATCCTCCCTATTCCCGAATCCATATTCCTTTGCCCTGTATGATAAGTGAGATCGACTTTGTAGCAGAAAACACACCAAACAATCCCTATTCAACCCCATACAAGAATCTAATTGGCGACTATCCTAGATAGGTATCATGAGAGGGCCATAGGAACCCTTAAAATGAGAGACACAAGAAAGAAATGATATTCATTTAGTGTAAATATCATGATCTTAAAGATCATGATATTGGACAAGATTTATGTCTCTCTTTCCGATTTTGTTAGGTAGATGTATGATACAAATCTACCAAATGCTTGGGCATACCTCATATACGCAGCCATTGACCTTGTACATCACATCTGAAGCATTTTGCTTCATATTGCTTATAAAGCTTATATTGTGGATCTTTCTATTTGTTTTGCGTTAACCCATTTTGTATTCGTTTTTGGTGGTATGGACTATATCCTTAGAAGAATTTTAATTTTTTGTTTTTTATTGAAACTTATTCTTTACCACTTCTATCACCATTATTATCTCCGTTATTAACTTTTGTGTGATTCACTTCAAGGAGTGGCTTGGAACCTGTGGGGTATTATTAATTGGTAGATTTTCATTATGAAGTCGTTATTTTATTCTGCAACTAGAAGACATAAGATCAACTCAGAATATTTTGTAAATCTTCTTTCACGATATTATTGTTGTAGAACTATATTAGAAGAATAAATTACAGAGAATATTTTTTCTATCATATCAGCATCCGTGACTAATTCACCATACAATTTCAGTCGTAGATGATTTTGAAGAGTGCTTAATTGTAATCAGCCACAAATTTGAAATCTTACAACCTCAAGTGTGTAACAAGCTTTAGGACGAATTACAGACCTGTGTATGCATATCTCTCATTTAAATTATTCAAAAAAGACAAGAGGATCTTCTACAATTGAATATTTGGTTTTTAATTTTTCATGAATGTGGTGCGACTGGAAAATCATTGCTTTTTGCACCATATACATATTATCGTAAGTCCAAATTTCAAAATGATTTAAGGAGTAAATTGGGTAGATTCTTGAATCCACTCATGTGATTTGAAAGATAGAAGTACGTGAGTTTACATGAGCTGGTAAGAGTGCAAGTACAACAAAAGTTGTATATGAGACATAAAGGACGAACATTTATAAATATGATCGAATTATATTATTACATATGAACAATCAATACAGAATTGATTATGTGGTTACAACAAGTGTATTCTTGGCTGTGGCTACTGGTTTTCATTGGCCTATACATCAATGCTATATAAACAACGCATTTCTTCACGGCTTTTTTGATGAAGATATCTTCATGGATCCTCCTGCAGGTTATGAGGTTCCTTTGGGGAAGGTTTGCAAGTTGAAACGTTCATTGTACGGCTTGAAGCAACCGTCTCGTCAGTGAAATCAAGAACTTACTTCTAAGCTTGTTCAATTTGGTTTTACTCAGTCATTGAATGATTATTGTTTGTTCGTTAAAGGCTCTACTGATTCACTTATCATTGTACTCATTTATGTTGACGACTTGTTAATCACAGGACCATCGGAGGTGCTCATTGCTGAAGTTAAGAATTTTTTAGATGCTACCTTCAGCATTAAGGATCTTGGATACGCCAAATACTTCCTTGGCCTCGAGATTGCTCGCTCCACTGTTGGTACTTCAGTCACACAACACAAATACATTCATGATCTTATCATTGATACTGGTCTTGAGCACTGCAAACCGGTCTCCACTCCCTTGCCACTTGGCCTAAAGCTCTCATCACATTCATCTCCTCGTCTTGCTGATTCGGAGCCATACTGCAGGTTAGTGGATCGTCTCCTCTACTTGGGATTCATTGCCCCGACATCTCTTATGGTTCCCAACAGTTGAGTCAATTCCTTCACAAGCCATGCCAAGTTCACATGGATGCAGTGCTCCATCTTGTCCATTACCTGGCCGGTTGTCCAAAATTGGGTTTGTTTATTCCTGCCTCTACTTCCTCCACACTCACGGCATATTGTAATGCAGACTGGGGCAGCTGCGTGGATACTCATCAATCTCTCAGTTGGTATTGCATACTTTTGGGGAATGCTCTTATTTCATGGAAGACAAAAAAACAGTCAACCGTTTCTAGATCGACGGTAGAGGCAGAGTACCGCAGTCTAGGTGCGACTGTATGCGACCTTCAGTGGCTCTCTTATCTCCTGAAGGATTTTCATGTTGCAATCAGGACACCAATTTCTCTATACAGCGATAATCAAGCCGCTTTAAATATTGTTTCCAACCCCGTCTTTCACGAGTGAACGAAACATCTGGAGATTGATTATCACTTGGTGCATGACAAATTCAAATCTGGTTTTATTCTTCCTTCACACATCTTTGGTAAGTTACAGCTAGCAGACTTGTTTACCAAGTCTGTTTCTGGTCCGTCCTTCACTACCTTCTTGCCCAAGTTGGGCTTGCTCCCTTTCACCCACGCCCAACTTGAGGGGGGGCTGTTGAATTCTTCAAGTGCAGCTCAGTCCTCTTCCTCCATGCCTGCAACATCAGCATCATTTTCATCCACAAACTCTGTTTCTGTTTCTGCTACTTGAATAAAGTGTGTTTCTTCTTCTTATGTTTTTGTTATGTATTTTACACCTTTTTTAGTTAGCCTAGGTGGCAGGTGACGTGGCGTCCAATCAGTTTTTCTATTATTAGTTAGTTGTACAGTTTCTCTACTTCACAGACTTCTGCTTCTTGTATTTAAGGCTCTGCTGTATCCTTTTCTGAATCTATGAAAAAGAAGTTCTCTGATTCCATTCTCTGTTGCATGGATTTTACTTTCATTTTTTACAAATTTCAATATATACTACCCGAATAAATATGGGCCAAATCCTAAGCGGACTAAATGTGAATAAGAGGACATGTACGTCATTTTAAGGCATCTATATTGATCCCCACATCATATATAAATATATATTAATCACGCATGGATCATGAAGTATGAATGCGCTTTTATGGATAGGAATGTGAATAAGGCTTGTCCCATTCTTGATGTATGTTTTTGTTTTGTTATGTACGTAGATGATCAGTCATCTTGACTAAATGTAGCATCTGGAAAAACATTGTCCACATTTCATGCACTAACCCTAATTATTTATTGTCTTGTACGCCTCTCGAAACACATTGTCCACAACTCTACGCACCTATCACATTCATTTGATCATTTAGAAAAGGGATAATTACACCATATATTTAGGAATAAATACAGAATTTCATTCGCTCTTTATATTAGTATAGAAAAATTCAGTGGATTTTCACTAACAGATGATCTATTTGTTGAACGAAAACAAACGTTCAAGATATTAGATGTAATTTTTCAAACTAAATAAAGTTTATGTATAATAAATGCCAAACCTCAAGAGATATTGTTGTAATTATCCTATTAAAAAACACTATACATATGTTTTATTTAATTATTTTATTGATTGGTTTGATTTTACTATCACTTAAAATTAATGACTCTCGTTATACATTTTTAATTAATATAAATTTTGAGTTGTAGGTGTGACAATTGTGACTCACATCATTCTTCGCTAGCCAACTGGTCACTTTCATCCACTATTAATAAAAAATTAAATTAAATAATTAATAAAACAATCATACAATGATTTTTTTTAAAAAAAATATTCATATCAATTACGAGTTTCTTTTATTAATTTCATAATATTATGTTTCTCAAGTATTTCCAAAAGTTATTATAAGAAATGAAATATTCATACAATGATTGTCTTGACAAAAAACTTATAATAGTATTTTCTTTTTTATTTTTGTAAGCCAACAAAGGATATATACAGATTAAAACAAGGAATTAAGATTCATACTGGGAATATTTATAATTTTTGAGGATTCAAAATACACAACATTTTCTATAATATCAGTAAAAGGGTCGAACAAGTGTCATAGTATTCGTTAAGTCCATTTGCAATTGCGTTCTACGGCAAAAGATCGATCATTCTATTACATCCCTAGTTTCTACCCTACCAAAAAACAATAAGTTTTTACCATATTATAAATGACTATAATTTTAAAATTATAATAAATTAATATTATTTATTATAATCAAATAAAATCACTATATATGAAAATTTAAATTTGATCTTAGTTTATCAACACTTTCCATAATTTTAGTTATGACAAAAATATTTGTTGTATGATTTTTAATTATGATTCATATTTTAACTTTACTGGCAGTAATATATGCTAACAGCTGTTGCTTAGCATGACTAATTGATGTTCATCGTGTAAAAAGCATTAGCACTCTGACGCCTAGTTAGTATTGGGTTTGAGATTGAATAAAGCTTAAAAGTAAATAAATATGATTGAAAATTGAGATATGGTAAATAAAATTGGGAAAAAATACAAGAACACGTGATAATGTGCTTGTAGAGTGTTTACAGAATGTTTAGATAAATCGTCGGATCACATCCCACCGCCCATATTCAATGCATCTTAAAAAAATAAAGCTTGCTTGCCCTTAACGAGTACGAGTGAAAGCCTCGTTAGAGAGATGATTTAGAGAGTACGAGATATGAGGGACGTGAGAAGTGTCATCCAAAGAGTGAGAAATGTGTCAGGAAGGTGTACCCCGTATGGATGAATAAACCTGTATTTATAGGGGGTGTCCCCCTGCAATGGAATTATGCACGTTTCCTTCATTCCCAAAGCCGTGATAAGCCTTTATCTTCTGTTAGGTGTGCTTTAAAATGCTTATCTCCGAGTTGGGGGAGAACCTTCATCAGCGAGAGATCCTAACCGTTAGAGAGTCTTAGCAGCTATGGAATCTAGAGCCTTGGGGGGACCTCCCTAATCTGCGAGGAGTCCCAGCCGTCAGAAATGTCCCCTTTAGTAGGGCTGATGTGGTTCCAGGGTGGCTACTGACCTTTGAGTTGATGAGGTGCCACGTGGGAGAGTGGGCTGCCATGTGTGTGGACTTTTTGGGTCGAATGTTTTGGCGGGCTTTGATCATGGTCCGAGCTGGGAGATGTCATGTGTCTCCTCCCTTTGCCGTTCTATTTTCTGGTGGATACCTGCCAAGCCGCATGCCAGGTTCTTTCAGGCCTCCTTAGATATTACGAACCTCTCGTTTCTTTCTTCTTTTTGGATCGATTGGGCATCTTTGGACCAACTTACAGTAAAACCTCTATAAATTAATAAACTCTCTAAAATAATAAAATGTTTCGGTCCCGACTTGGGCCTTTGTAAAAAATCATCAAATTCGATAAGATAATAAAATAATAATTTTTTGAAAAATTCCTTTATAAATATTAGGTCCCATTAAAACTCTAAATTAATAATTCATAAATATTACAATTATAAATATTAGGGTAATTTACTAAAATATGAAGTCTGTAATGCTTTACGCATTTGATCATTCATGGATGATATTGCGATGCCTTTTAGATGAGAAGACATGGTTGGGTGTTATAAATTATTTTATTAATTGAGATTTATGTATTATATGTTTCATTCATCATGCATGAATATATTTAATTGGTTATAATAGTTATTTAAGTGCAACGAATTAATATAAACATGTATATTTAAGTAATTCCAATGAATTGATACATGTGTCTATCAATATAATAGTTAATTGTATACAATGAATTGATATTATACATGAATATATTTAATTAGTTATAAAAAATTGATTGATGCATGAATATAATCAATAAAACATATATGAATTCATTTATTTTCAATACATGTGTACTAAATTTGCTGAATTTAAAAAGTCTCTCTTTTAATTAATAAAATATTAATTTATCGATAAATTAATATCTCTCTAAATTAATAAAATTTTATGATCCCAAGGTTATTAATTTATAAAGGTTTTACTGTATTTTTATGCACATTAGTAGTCCCCCACTCTAATAAATGGAGATTCCGACACTTATTAGAGTAGATGTCTTTTGAGGTGAGGCGTGAAAAGTGAGCCTTTTTTTTTTTATTAATTCCTGCAAAGAATATTAGTAGCATAGCCATGTTTAGAAAAAGAAGACTTACTTCATGACAGTGCGGAGCAAGGCTTTCTAAGAAGGTGCCTCCACGGAGGAGACCTTAACGGGTGCTTTTTGTACCTATTTCAAGTGTATGGGTTTTATTTTTCTACAAGAGAATGTTAAATAAATAAAGACATATATATATATATATATATATTACGAGTAGGTCTTGCTCGGAGCAAAATTTTTGTGCCTCCTCGAAGGAGGGATTATTTGAGGGGGGGCCCTCCTCGGATCAGGACTTAGAAACCTCACCGTAAGAAAAATAAGGTGTCTATTTGAAGTAGGGCTTAGATTCTTCCACGTAGGAAAGCTTGGGTGTCTGCAGTGACAGAGTTAAGAAATCCCCCACAGAAGGACCTAAGAGCCTGCCCGAAGAAGGGCTAAGGTGCGTCCACAGAGGAGCGCCTCTATGCCTGTGTGGAAGACAGGAATTTTATTTGAGAAGGATGCCTCCGTCATGAAATCCCTACAAGAAGGAACATGTTAATACATCAAAAGTGGTAAAATAAACCTCCAAGGAATTCAAGTTAAAATATTAAAAATACTCCTTGAAGGAAGCTTGTATGTGAAGATTTATTCATTAAGAAGGGTGCCTACCTAGGGGCAAAGCTTATTCGTGAAGGATGCCTACTTAGGGGCAGGGCTTATTTTCTGAGGGTGCCTGCTTAGGGCTAGGATATTATAAAAATTGAGAGGGGGCTGCTTAGGTAAGGACTTAAAGAAATTCCCATCTTGTAACCCTTGTGTAAAAGTACAAATTAGTGTATTAGATGTAGCAGGGACCTATAAAACTGCTAAATTAAAGTATTGAAGATATTATCTCCCTTTCTCTTTATTATAAAGAGAAAAGGCTCATGATTGTCTTTTGACATCATTTACTACTGGCAAATTGATGGAGAAAGAGAGAGTGAAATTCTCCAAAAGATCGGATGGATCACGAGGGCAATTGATTGAACTACTGTTGGGCTGACCGTGTGAACTTGGTTACAAGCACATGACAGTTAACCCCAGCGGTGTAACGGCGGAGAAGGTTAGCATTCTCAAAGTAGGAGAGGTGCTCCTGCAGATTCGTGGTTCCATCGGACTGTGGCAGGTTGGGCTCCTTCCAGTTAAGAGGGAGTTCGTTTGTCAAGATTTCTTCGCTGAAGGGGATGCCTTGCTGCTCCTCCGAAGGCACTCCTACGATCTAGTATTGGACATCTTGGAGGACTTTCTGCAGGCACTTTAAGCGTGCGAGCCATTGAAGAGGGACATCCTGCTGAGCTTGCGAGGGGGGTCTCTAGCGTCTTGTGACCAGCGGTGTAGGGGCAAGGGATACCCTTCCTTCTTCCTTAAGGACATCTATATCTAATGCAGTTAATATGGCTGGAACTAATGTCACTATTTACTCCCGTATGGCGCCGTGATCATCTATTGTATGGTCCCTAGGAGTCTTGGATGGAGCTTTCCCAAGAAGGTGTCTAAGGAGGTACTATAACGCAGAGGTTCAGTTAGCGGGTTAGCAGGTTTGGAGGGTCCTAAGACCATCAGCCCACTGGCGGGGATTGCCTAACTAGTGGGGGATGCCTCCCTGGTGGGAGCCAGGGGTGCCCCTGGCACAACCTGCAGAGCGTGGGTGCTACCAGCTATCTCCACAGCCTTCTCCTTATTCAATACGTTGTTAGGTATCTTCGTTTTACTCACGTCTTTAACTCTGTGTTCTCACATACAACGCCAATGATGGGGTCCAATGGATCTAGATAATCGTTCAAGATTTGAGCCAAGGTGAATGCAAATCCTGAAGGGGGGGACCTACAAAAAAGACGTTATCACTCCGACACCCAAGTTAGTATTGGGCATGAGATTGAATGAGTCAAAAAGTAAATAAATGTGATTGAAAATTGAGGCATGATGAATAAAGTTGATGAAAAGTGTAAAAACACGTGATAATATGCTTGTAGAGTGCTTAAAAAATATTTAGAGAGTGAGAGATTATTTAGAGTTTAGAGAGTAAGAGAGGTGTAAGGAACGTGAGGGGTGTCGTCCAGAGAGTGAAAAAGTTGTTAGGAAGGTGTCCCACGTATGGAGGAGTAAACCTGTATTTATAGGGAGTGTCAAGAAGGTGCCCCCTGAGATGGGGTTCTGCACGTTTTCTTCATTCTCGTGGAGAAATAGATAAGGACCGTTTGAATAAACCATGATCTGTCTTTATCTTCTATTAAGTGTGTTTTTGAATGCTTATCTTCGAGTTGGGGGAGATCCTTCATCAGTAAGGACTCCTAACACGCTAGGGAATCCTAGGCACCAAGGAGTCTAGGGTTTTGGGGGGATCTCCCTCGTTCTCAAGGAGTCCCAACCATCAGGGATGTCCTCCTTGGTAAGATTAATGTGGTTTCAAGGTGGCTCCTGACCTCTGAGCTGATAAGGTGCCACGTGGGAGAGTGGGTTGCCACGTGTGTGTGTCTTTTGGGCCGAATATTTTGGCTGGCTTTGATCATAGTCTGAGTCAGGGAATGTCCTAAGCTTCCTCCTTTTGCCAATCTATTTTTTGGGGGACACCTGCCAGGACCGCCCGCCAAGTTCTCTTGGCCTCTTAGAATGTTACGGGCTTCTAGTTTCTTTCTTTTTTTTTGAATCATTTTGGCCTGTTTGAGCCAACTTATTTTTCTGCACATCATGGATTAATTTTATAATTTTATTTAACTGTGGTTAATAGTATTAATTTATCATAATTTTCAACTTTATCATTTATAATGTAACGAAAAATTAATATTTTTATACGATACGTAAAATGCATGTGTTCAACTGATCATCAGTGGAGAGTAATTGTACGTCTAATTTCAAATAAAATGAAAAATGATTAGAAACTTGCTTTATATATATATATATGCATATATTTTTAAACAAAACCTTAATTACTATTGCCAAAGTAAATAATTCAGATTAATTAATTAATACTTTAATTAAATTGAAATCAACTCTCATTCACTTTTGGTAGTAGCCATAATTAATTTACATGATCACTAAATATTTATGATTTAACTAATCAACCGACCATGGACCCATCTCATAATCCTCATTGGGAATTAATTATAGTATATGCTTAAATGATATTTAACCTAATCACTTAAATCACAGGTTCATCTTTTATGCCAATTAATTAAAGTTTAATTTTATGAACAAATTTAAGGTCGTACGTTCGAGTCCACTAACCATTTGATATTTCTCTCATTTTATGTGAGTTATTGTAATCTATTTCATTGTATTGATAAAATATTTATATAATGATTCAACTAATGTACTGTTCAAATTATTGAAATATTGATGTAATCACGTAATTTTAAAAGAAAATAATTAAATTTTTAGTTTGTACATCTCATTGATTACCTAACCATTTTAATCCCAAAAAAAGGCAAAAAGAACAACCCATTATTTAATAATATGAGATAGATAGATTAGGTTGGTATATATATAATAAGGCATCATAATGAGAATAATTAATCAAATCAAAAGAGTTGTCTTTTTAGATGATCACAAGACTTCTTTAATTAATGTTCATTATTTATTATGCACTTATTTTCAACCATTAATTATTATGTTCTTATACTTAAAATTGCTTTATTTTGGAATGCGACATTTCTTAGCTAGTAAGAGTCAAAGTGGAATTTAGAATATGTGATCTAATTTATATAGAATGCTAAAATTCATTTTTGGTACATGAAGTTTTCATAATTCTCATTTTGGTACATGAAATATAAAGATTCACTAAAATGACACAAACTTACCAAATTCTTACCACTTAATTCTATGGTAAATATGTTGATCTAAAATAGATCGATGTTGTTATATATATGATTAGGGTCTTTGTGGGTCAATCTGAAAATAAAAGAAAACCTAAAAACAAATATGGTAGGTCTATTGGTTTGTCCAAACTAAAATCTTAAAGTATATGGGTTAATTATATTTATACTTTTTTTTTAAAGAATGTGAAATTATATTTTTATTGAAAAAAATTATGAAATTACACTTACACCCTTTCGGAAATTCTTCATTTACACTTGACCTCCTTCTGTTAAGGTTTGGATCGAAAGAGTTGATGTCAGCAAAACAAATTACATGAATTTTTTATTTACCTTTCATTTAACATTATTATGTATATTTTTATATAAGCAACCCCCTGTGATATTAACAAATGAGTAAAAGGGATATAAGTTTAATTTTAATTTTTTTTATGAAAAATGTATAATTTTGTCTTTTTAGAAGAGTTCTAAGTATAATTAATTATAATCATATTTAAGTTAGTTCATATTCTATTTTTTTTTTAAAAAAAAGAAGGATTAAAGAGTCAAATTTTAGAGTAATAAATGTATATTATAGATAAATAAACTTGAAAAGGTCTTTATAAATGGTCCTATATATGAAAATATGTAACAATTCACGCGATTGAGTCTTGACTGCGTGATGACAGTATCCTCAATAATTGAAATTATAAGTCATCGAGTTGAGTTGAGATCAGTTAGATAAGATTAGAGTGAAAATATCATCGAGCATTTTGTTGTGTTTTGTCCAGATAGAAAGAAAAATAATAGGAATAATTATATTTCCTTTTTCTGAAGTTCGGTATAATTACACGTAGATTTTTTATAGTTTGAGAAATTATATCTAGCACCCTGGAATTTACTTCCATATAACAAATAAGTCCTTTCGTTAGACAAAATTCACCGAATTTGTTGATATTAATAAAAACATTGAAAAAAAAATCTATATTTACTCCTAATGACTTATTACAGGTCAAATAAATATTTTTATGATCAAATTACCCTCATATATTTTCACGCTAATGCATGTGAGGAGGTATATTTCATAATTACAATACAAGGGTAATTTAGTCCAAAAAAATTGTTTGACCTACAATAAATCAGTAATAAGCGAATCGAGGATAAATATCAATTTTATTGAATTTTTCTGTTAGTATCAACAAAGTTAGTGAATTTTGACTAATGGATGGATCTAAGACGGAAGCAAACTTTAGAGGTGCTAGATGTAATTTCGCAAATCATAGGGGGTCTATGTGTAATTACACTAAATCTTATAGGAGGGGAGGTAATTATCTTCAAAAAATAAAGATAAATAAGTATGTGTTGGAGGTAGTACTGCGTATGTTTGAATTTATTTTTAAAGATAATCTCAAATTAGTGTTGTATGTATGATGTTGTATTTTGAGAGACAAAAGTCACTGTTTATTGTATTCTTTTTATATATTTATATATACATATATGTGTGTGCATATATATAAGTATTGTATGTGCAATGTTGTATTTTGAGAGATCAAAGTTACTGTTTATTCCTAAATTATGTCTCTTTTATATATATATATATGATAAATGTGAGAAAAACTTCAAAATATAATATTTATGTACTAGAATAAATATTAAATATATTTTGACTAGTCTCGTATAACGATAAAAAATGAAACCAAACAAAGGGTAGACAGTGGGAGATGTAACTATGAAATTGATTGAACGTTTTCAATTCTCAAAAATCTTGAAAATTGTGAAAACTAATACCATTTTTTTTTTACCATAATAATTAATTGTAGTGAAAATCATACTTCTTCTAGTGAATAAAAAATATGAACTGTATTCACTAGAAAAAAATAAAAAACATTACTATTACCTCAATTTTAATGGTTATGAACTAAAAGTCATAGTAAATAACTATTATTAATCATGATAAATAAGGTCGATGTAAAAACTTACCTTATTACCATGGCAAAAGTATTTGTCGTGATTCTTAGCTATGAAAAAAACATTCACTATTGCAAATATTTGCTACCCTTACAAATACAATGATCAATAAACATTGCGTGATTGTGGTAAATAACTAGGGAAAAGTATTATTTTAGTCCGCTAAGTATGCCTAATATTAATTTTAGTTCGATAACTATGTCCATTTTTGTTTAGGTCCAGAACTTACGAAATTACTTACTTTTAGTCCTCTAGCAGATTTTCGGACAATTTTACCTCTATGAGTGCATATGGACTAAAACTGCCTTTCAAAAGTTGCATAGGGGTAAAATTATCCGAAAATCTGCCAGAGGACTAAAAGTAAGTAATTTCCTAAGTTACTGGACCTAAACAAAAATGGACATAGTTATCGGACTAAAATTAAAATTAGACATACTTAGCGGACTAAAATAATACTTTTACCAAATAACTATTTGAAACAGTTATTTAATGTCATATTTTTTCTAATGAAAATTAATTATAGTATTAAATATCATATTTTTTTCTAATGACTCTGAACTGTTCTTTAAACCCTTTTAAAGAAAATCAAAACCCCTCGTCTAGACACAGACGTGCTTTGCAGAATCAAATAAAAAATAAAAAAAGAAAATCATTTCCTAGGGCTTAAAATTCTTCCCATTTTAAGAGACTGCTATCCATACTATATTGGGACCAAGCAAGCAGAAAACCCACTATACAAACTTTTTCCTGTAAGAGAAGAGACCATTCCCCATTCATATTGTTTGACTTATTGTCTGTCTGCTTTGTCATAATTATATTTTATTATTACCCAAAAGCAATGCTCTCCATTTCATTTTGTCTTTTCTTAAAGTACTTCTAATAATTATTAATTTCTTTAATTTGTAATCTAAATCAGTTACGTAATTATCAGAAATATTTGACATCCAAAGCCTTATGTGGAATCTAATTTCCCACAAATATGCCAATCAGCAAAAAGGAATTCAAGAACTAAGAATATATATATATATATATATATATGATTAATTATATTTAAATTCTCTATGAAAATACTAAATTACATTTTTCCTAAAAAATTTTGAAATTACATTTACACTCCCTCTGAAAATTCTCGATTTACACCTGACCTCTTTCTATTGGGGTTTGGAAGAAAAATGCTAACATAAGCAAAGAAAAATATCTAAATTTTCAATTTTGTCCCTCATTTAATATATGTATATTTTTTTTATTTATAATTGGGATAAATGTAATAGACTGATGTTAAGATCATTATATTTTTTTCTTCATAAGTATAAAATTATTATATGAGAATACGAAATGAGGGGTAAAATTAGAAACTTAAGCTATTTATTTTATAAACGTCAGCATTTTTCGTCCAAATCCTAATAAAAAATAATTTTCTGTAAACAGTGAAATTTTTGAAGGGGATGTATGATTTCAAATTTTCTGTAATCAATGAAATTTTTGAAGGGGATGTATGATTTCAAATTTTTTTGAGAAAAAATATAATTTCATATTTTTTAAGGGGTTTAATGAAATTAATATATATATATATATATATATAGATAAATCATCTATAGAGAACCTTTATATACTTTGGTGATAAACTCCATTTCATTTCTATCTCATCACCACTTTTTCAAGAAAATGAAAAGTGAGAACCCTTCAGTTGAGGATAAGGCTGAGTTATATCACTATAACAATTCAATAATTTTGAGCAAAATTCTATGTAGACTCATATGCTCGAATCTGAATTAATTATACGATAAATATATTATGCTTATTGTGTTTATCACGTGATGATTGATGTATAATTAAAAAAATAATCAAAATTATATATATAGTAAGTGTAATTGGCGTAATTAGTATAATTATTTGACTAAAAATGATTTGAATAAAAAAATTATCATAATTCAACCATATATGCACATTTATTAAATTCGAATATTTTTTAAAATAAGATTGCATTAGTTGGGATCTTTTATTTTAATTAGTATTTTACTTTGGGGTCATGATTTGGTAGCGTCTATGTGAATTTATACCCATAAATCAATTGTGAATATTTGAATTAATGTATAATAATGACATCATATGTGATATGGTGATTGACAACTTATAGTACAAACTTACATCGCTATTACAAAACTCTTTATTTTGTATCGCACTTTATGCATATAAGCATATCAGTCGGACAAAATTGGATTTGGCTACCGGCCACTTCCTAAGGCAAAATCCACAATCCCGAGTTAAACGAATCTGAAATACATATTTAAATTATTGCTTTCGGCACATGATGTGGGGATCGACGATATAGCTTCAAACCTCGGACATGTTTTGAAATCCTATTGTAAATTTAAGGTCCATAAAATTCTAATATGTATGGACCGTTGTAACGATGATCACTTTAATATATGACACAAGTATATTTTGTGATCCTAATGTTTTATTCTACCGTTAGTATCCTCTTAAATGAATATCTGATTTAAACATTAGAGGGCCATCACAGGGATTAGTGATAAGTAAAATTAATTGATAATAGGATTGTCACTAATTATATATATATTTAGTGACAAAAATATTTATTTTTCTCCAATAATAAATTTCATAATTTTAATAATTACTATCATTTTGTAAAAATCATCATTAGCAAGAATTAGTGATAAAAATACAAAAAAAATCACTAAATACAATTAGTGACTCATGTACAGTGACGATCTATTGACAAACAAACAATTATATCGTCAATAAGTTGTCTCTATAGATGTGTCACTAATTATTTAGTGATAATTACACAATTTTATCAACTAATAATTATACAGTAATAAGATAAAAATTATTGTCACTTAATATATATATTTTTAGTGATGATTTTAAAATTATTACTTAATAGTTTGCCACTAATATTATATTTTCTTGCATGTGCAAATTAAATACAAAATAAAATTTAAATATAAAAATAGATAATTCGAATACTGAAATTATAGATAGATGGATTTATGTTGCAACAAGTTCTCAACACGGCGTCGTTTTGGTCTTTTGGCTTTTAAAGAGGTCTACTACTTTCCACTTTATGTTGCATAGTGGGGAAAACTTAAGAAGTAAGAAAGTGATTTTGGGACTGCATGCGCTTTTATTCTATATTTCTATATTACCAAATTTCAACTACTACATTTGGAGGGGCTGCAGCCTTGGGACATATATGGTATTTATATGTTTTCTTCTTTTTCAGTGATTTAATTATAATTATATTATAAATTTTAATTATTAATTATTATAACAATTCATATATATATATAATTATCCTCAGATATTTCTACTTAATCGATATTTAATATAAAAGTAGATCAACGACCAGACAGTATAAGAAATACAACTTTTCACTACAATTAATTATCATTTATTATGATTAAAGGTAAAAAAAGTTTATGGATATTAACTAATTAGAATTGTGCACCGGCTATTAATCGTTGTTTTTGCAAGTAAGGTTAAAATATTTGCTGCAAGTAAAAACGGTGGTAAATATTTTGGTCATAGGTAAAACTAGAGCGAATGTTGATTAAACCGTAGTCAAAGCTTAAGTTTCACATTGATTTGAATAATAAATTTGAAAAAATAATTGGAAATACATACATTAGTAATTTTAATTTAATACATTATTTATAGTAAATAATATTTTTTTAAAATATATTTAAATTAAATATTAATTTAAATTGGTTAAAAACTATTATTGTTATTGTTCATTAATATTTATATTGATAAATATTTAAATTTTTCAAAACAAACTTATACATTACTTTTTGTATTGTGATATTAAATTAATTTATTACTTTAAATTATAAAGTTTGAAAAAAAAAATATACATTGTTTTGTACTTTGATGTCTAAATAAATATATTTAACAATAAAATTATTTATTATTTAGACGGGATGAAAAATATAAAAAAAAAATCATTAAAATAAGTTTAAAGCAAGTACATTGAATCATGGTAATTTTAAACACAATATATAAATATTTTTGTCAATTTACAGTAAAAAAGGGTCAAAAACTTGCAAAAAAATCATGCCTGCTTTCACCACCCATAAGTGCATCCCACCTTCCATTAATTTCTAACGGAAGGGGGTTTTACGTTGGATTTTAGAAATTACAAAGGGTTTTTTATTTGTTTTTGAAATATAGGGGATTTTTAACCATTTTTTAGGGGTAAAATGCAATTTGGTCACAAAATATCATAAAAGAAGTCGTCTAATCATAATTAACCTATTTTATTTTTTTCTTCATTTGGTGATAACTAACTTATTCTTCTTAAGGAAGAATCAATCAATAACATTAAAGATGATATATATATGTATGAACGTAATCAAATGCCAAAAGGATAAACATGATGTACTCAAGACATAGAAAAATGTCTAAACAATATGAATCTCCAACACATACTTCTTTATTTTTATTTTATTTTTTTATATCTATAAAACACAGCAAAACATTCAAAAAATGAATTCAAACACTAACCTTATGTTTGGTTTCAGTTTTGGGCCATCTCAGAGATGGCCCAAAACAGAAGCAATGTTTGCCATTGCTTATTTTGTCATGTTTTTGTCTTGTTTCTAAGTATTTAATTTTTAAATATAAATATATTTTATTTTAACCACTTAATATTTTATATGTAATATTTTCTACATCATTGGAATAATTAAAAATTTTAAAAAATATAAAATAATATAATTATTCTACGCAGTTAATTCATATATTACATTATTTGAATAATGTATTTAAATTTATCACCTCGAATAGAACAACTAACAAAAAATATTGTTAATCCATTATTAGAGTGCATTTAATTATTTTTAAATGTGTATTTACATAAATTATTTTTTTTCATTTCCATACATATATAATTCGGAAATAATATTTATTTTAATCCACTCACAACTAAATAAATTATATATATTTTTATACATATATATAAATATATATAAAAGAGACATGATCTGACAATGAACAGTATTTTTTGTTTCCCCCACTACCCAACATCAAACATAACATACTTATTTTATATTATCTCCAGAAATAAATCCAAACATACACACTATCTCTAACTTATTTTTATTTATTTTTGTTTTTCTCTCTCTATCTCCACAAAATACCCAAAAACAAGTTAAAAATAAAATCAAACATAATGTAAGTATTTTTATACGTAGTATCATTTGGATGCATCACGTGGTGTGGATGGTTGAGGACTTAACACATGGTCCCATCCAAACAGATGAAGAGGTCATCGTGCAATATGTTAAATCTATAAATACTTTGCATAAAAATAATAATCGAATACCTCAATAATCTTGAACACGATCCTTAAAAATCCTAGTAACTTTTCTGTTTTTATTTGAAACGGTGCACGGTGTATTATTATTAATTGAAATAACTCGACTACCCGTCATTTCTGTCAAATATCAATGCTTAACAAAAGCAATAATAATAATCGTATTCCCATGAACAATATCACATAAATAAAATATAAATAATACGTATTATTACAATAGACAATACTTATCATGTAGTAAAATAACATTTCATGTATACAGGTTCGAAGCCGTAGCCTCAGCCCAACTTAAAGACAAACGCTAATGACTTCAAAGTTAGAGGATTTTTGTATTGTAACTATTTCATTTTGTAATTCTTTAGGATTTCAACATTAATAGTGGACAACGCTTTTGGACAGAGGTCAATATTGTTAACTTCGACAAAAATGCTGTAATAACTAGGTAATTGTTTTCATCCACCTAAACAATATATATATATATATATATATACATACACACACCATATGGTGAAAGGATCAAATGCTGATGTCCAAGAAAAAAACTCAAGGAAAATAAAGAACGTTGGCATTTTCTTCCAAAACACCACACACACACACACAGACGCATGTGTGTGTATATGGGCGTTGAAAACTTGGGGAAAAAAGTAGGGTTCTTTTGACTTTTGTGACAGATTTCAAACCATTCATTGATGACCCTTTGAATCTCTCATCGTCTCATGATAAAAAGAAGTAAATGCTTTCAAGGACAAGGAATTTCAAAATTATATATATATATATATATGATTGTGGTGGTAGGTGCAATGTGGACCCGTTGTGTGTATGATTAGAATATAATTATTCATAATCATCATCATATGTGGACTTTGGCTGGGAGTTATTTATTTTTTTATTAGTAAAAAAAATTATATTAATATAATTATTTTTAATACATCAATAATAATATGTCGAGTCGTGTTTTATATTAAAATATTTTTTTTTTTAAAAAAAAAGGCAAGTCGTGATCACAAATCATGACTCCAACCATTTTCTTTTTTTTTTTTTTTAATTTCGTTTAACTAATTTTGTATAATTTAATTATATATAATTAATTTTGTAACAATATATTAAAGTTCAAAAAATTATAATATTAAATATATTAATTTAAAAAATTATAATTAAGTGTACAAATGTAATAGTGTATATTTTTTGTACAATTTTAAAAAATACAATGAAATATATAATTATTCTTGGCAACTCAGTTCCGACACATCTGATTGTGTTGAAAAATTTCTTTGTTGGGCTTGTTGTCTTGCACGCGTTTGCGCCTAGTCCATCTCGTTGTGAATACGTGTTGTTTGATTTCGACCATGGCGCGAAGAGATGCAAATAGTAGGATCGTGGACCAACTCAAATCCCAGTACATCCCAATAATCTTCGGAATGCATAGATTCAAATACTTAGAATATGTATTTTTATAAGCCATTATATCGTAATAATCCTTCACCATTGATGCGGCATTAATCATGTATGCAGCGCATACTTTTTGAGCGTGACTGCAAGGTATACCAAATTGACTCCACTTTCCGCAAGAACATTCTCGATTCGCAATTTTGACAACATAGATATTTACTCCATGTCCACTTGCCGCAAGAACATTCTCGATTCGCAATTTTGACAACATGGATATTTACTCCATGTCCACTGTGACGTCTTGGAACAATCGAGGCGGACTGTTGGAACTAATGGTATTTGGTGACGGGTTACATATTATCAAGAAAGTCACAACTCAACAGCCACAACAAATTGCTTCTTCATCCGATGATGCTCCCACAACATCCCACAGGTAAAGAAGAAGTTCTAGCCGAAGGCCTACTGGTTCAGTTGAACGTCATGATATTGGGGTGGATATAGCTAATCCTTCTACAGTATATACACCTCAATATTATTACGTGCCTCAACCGCCTCAAGATTATTACATGCCTCAACTGCATCAAGATAATTGGTTTCAATCGACTCCATATATGCCAAACCAAACATAAAATTATTCTTCACAAGTACATCTTGACCTTGGTCTTGGTATTAATCAACCATATGCACAAGGATACAATATTTCACCAATTTCATCTTCATTGTTTAGTGCATATCGTGATAATGTGGAGTCTAGTTCTGCAACACATCAAGCAGATTTGGTAGTAATAAAATTGAGGCACAAAAAATTATCTTGAGTGGTGATGAAAATAGGAAGTATTGCATGAAAATGAGGCACAAAAATTCTTTGATCGCGACTTGAGTTGTTTTAGGTTAAAAATATTATTTTTAATGATGAGTCGTGATTTTAAATCACGACTCGTCATATTAATATTATAATATTTAAATTAATAATATTAATACAATTTTTTTAATTAATAAAAAAATAAATAACTCCTTTGGCTGGCATTGGTATATGACCTTTGTCACATGAATGAATGAGAAAAATGAGAATTTAGTGAGAAAAGGACAAGAAACATAACAAACTTAGAAAAGTGCAGGTTAATGAAGAAATTTTGTGGGAATTTAAGAGTAGGAAGTTTCCAATATATGACACGCAATTTTATTTTTTTTTTATGGTAATACATCCATTCCACTAATATTTTAATAGGACGAAAAATAATAATAAATTATACTGATTTAATCAATATATCAATATGATTAAAAATAATAACAAATTATAATAAATCAATGACTCATATAAAGTGAAACAAATAATCACATAACATGTGAAATAAATTTACACACAGCGGACTGTGAGGCACCCATTCCACGTATATCTATCAAGCAAGAATTTCATAGAATACAGACTCATGATAAAGTAGTATCAGAACAGGAACTGTAAATCATCGAAGAGAATATTACTGTAAATAAATAAGAATGTGGATGGAGCTGTAACAACACGCAGTCCTTCTCTATGTGATGTGAATTTGAGTTAGAGGACAAAACTCGACATGAGTAATAGTCTTCGGACACCTTCGCAGAAACTTCGATTGGGGACTAGAAAAGTTGCACAAAATGTGATATGGGTATGTGTATGTGGTTGAAACACATGGCTTGTTGAAGAAGGATTTGTTGAATAAAATCATGTAGTGGTGTTCACATTTCATTTCATTTCACTTGTCGTGTTTGAAGTTAACGAATTATTTATAATTGACATATGTTTTAACTCATCAAACACTTTAGCAATTTTTTACATTAATTTAATTAATATATCAATATGATTAAAAATAATAATAAATTACATCGTTCACTTAATATACCAATATGACTAATAACATTAAGGAATCACAAACACTCACATAAAGTAAGACATATACCCATATATTTGATGGGACTCGAACTCATGATCTCGAACTTGTTCATGAGACCTTAAACCTATAAATATCCAAAAATACTATTATCTCTAAGAATCAAGGGTTATGATATTTTTTGTATAATTCTCAACCTTAACTAGTAGATGACAACAATTGATGGTTGCTTGACTTTGTTTCAAGAGAGATAGAACATGAAAACGATGAGTTAGATATGGCGACTTTTTGCGTTTTTTTTTTTTCTCCCCAAGAAAATGATCAATTAATAATATAAATCATAAATAGATTAAAACTCAAAAACTAGTCAGATCCAAGAACTAATCAATCCAACAGCTAATAACTAATTATAAATAAGACCGAAACTACTAATATACAAACATGCTTCAAATCAGCCACAAGACATTATGGAATGTTGATGAATTTATTTGCCCAACTCTCAAGTTCAAGGTCAAGTTTGATTTGATCAAGTGTTTTCAGATTTTTCTTCCATTGCTTATATGATCCAAAGTGCTATTAAATATCTCAAATCTGCATTCCTCGAACCCTGAAGCATTAAACGAATGAAGAAAAGTACATTTTGGGAGAGGGATACACAATAGTCGAGTTTTAATCATATATGCAACTTGAGTAGTAACAGTTGCAAAACTTGAAAAAATTACTGAATTGAAACAACTTTTGTGTAGTATTAACTAAGACCACCCGTACTAAAGCAAATTGGATACAAAAACAACCTCAACAGAGACAGATGAATTACATTAACTACAGGTGAGCTGCTAAATTTTTAAATATAGAGTTTAATCCTAGAATTGGCGAAGCTAAAGCTGCCCCGATTGTACTACAGATGAGCATTCATCCTACGAATGCTTTTCAATCTGATCACAACTATCGATTGAGCTTACTCTATGTCAGGCCGGCACAACTATAGAAATAGCAGTGGAAGGGCCTAAAGGAAGAAAAGAGGGAAATAAGGATAAGCAAATGGAAACATCAATTGGATTTTGCTTGACAAGGCTCCAAAGCACCAGAAGCCCATCAATTATAAGTCGACAATCTGGGGGCTTCGCTTTTCCAACGTTGTAAAACATTAGCAGGCACGATCTGTTGAGGGATGTTATGTGAATGTGGACAGCAGATCATATTGACAAAGAGGAAGCAATATTACGAGCGTTTTTCAGTTTGGTACAGCTGATTCATTTTTGAAGTGTTGCTCTACCATGGGAGGTAAGAGAAGAGCAAGTCTGGTCTTGTATCTTGTAATTCGTTGAAGTCTTTCTTCTCTTAGCCTGCAGATAATGCACAGCAATATCAAAAAATGTCCACCAGGCAAATAACAGCACTTGAGTTTTTCCAAAAATTATAGGCGAAGAAGAGTTCTCCCAATAAAGATATATATAAGTGCCAAAAATAATAAATATGTGATCTGTGAGAATTTAGCCATCTGAGCAATAAGCCTCATATAGATCTCAGTAGATAACTATTATCAGATGTCAGAACCAGGACGAACAAATAATGAAAAAGATACTGAGCATCTTTGAACCTAGAAAAGCCGAAACAACTCCTAAGATATTTGGCAGATTGAAAAAATAATAAATCCCCTTCCAGGGCATATCAGAATCTAAAAGCTTACGCTTTCTAAAACAATCGCAGAAAACAATGTGGATCAAATTAATACCACACAGTGACACAGCACATACTAAACTGTCACAAAAAGAGATTGACAGGACCTCAACGCTAAATCTGTGAACCTCACCTGCAATTATCCTGAAAGCATATTCACACATCATGGAGATTTAATTATGGCATCTTGGATGCCCGTTTAGCAATTCTCTCCACATTCCAACAAAATTCAGTGCAAACTAAGAGACCAACGGTGAAAGGATAGCTAACTAGCTTAATATAGCATAAAATAACAAGTCAAAATGTGCGCACAAGGGCATTTGACATTCTTTTTGGGCAAGGTGTTGTTAGTTTACCTGTGATAACCATGCTTATTGACAAAGCACGTCAACATTATTCTTCATATAAGCAATTCGCATATATTAGCTCTGTTTAACAAGTGAACTCAACAAAGAAAACTCAGAAAATATTGCAACAAAAGGCAACTATCCTGAAATATCAATCTGAACAACATCCGATATCTCTAAGCTCCTCACATGCATTATTACAAGTGCTATAACTTGAACTTTTACTTAAAAGTATATTTGTAAACAGATCAAAACTAGAACGTTCACAACTACTAATACCCAAGCAAATACATAAATGTGCTACATACTAGAAATCAACTACTGCAATCCCTCATATAGAAAGCCCATTAATGCAAATGTGCACACACCCACATCGCACGTCAAGAGGTAAAATCATAAATATCAATATTCAGATGGTCACATAGACACCATATATGAGAATACTGAAAACTAAGACATGGCACATCTACACATGCCATGCCAAAAAGAAGGAAGAAGGTTACCGTGATCGAACCCTCTTGGCACGTTTGATATGCCTTTGCAATAGCTCTTTCTCGGACAAATTCTCAACTGAACTCTCATCCTGAAATTAGATGAAGGTAAATCTGCTTACTCCTTTGATTCACAGGAAAAACAAATCACAGTGAGATGCAAATGAAACTAAGTAAACTTTATAACAATCATATGCATATGGATATATTCATTATCTAGGTTTTTCAAACTTCTAATAGGGTTAGCTTTTAAGTAAGAAATAAATCAGGATCATAAAGTTCCAAGCATTTAGGTCTTTCAGAGTTTTATTGCGAAAAACCCATTTTACCCATTTGTTCAACAAAAGGTATCATACATTCCTGAAGAGGCAAAGAACAAAATCTCAATATTATCAAAGCTACCAGATTAACACCCTGCAGCTGGAACTTTCACCAATAGCTAATTCCAACCTTAACCAATCTGCAGTCTAGATGGGGCCTAAATAGATTAGGTGTTATTAGTTTATACTACCAACCTCATCTTCCTCTTCTTTGTCTCCTGACTTTTTATCTGGTGAATCTACAACTTGTGCAGCTACAGGCAAAGGTCTGGGAAGGGATTTGGCAGCATCCAGGTACTGTGGCTGCTAAAGAAGTGGAATATAAGATCAAGAATATGTCTAAAATCACATATCAACAGCATTCCTAAAACTGTTATTACGAGCATGTACAATCCAAATGCAAACTCCCTACTAACAAAAGAGTACAAAGAATTAACACACCATAAACATATCCCTTTCCTAATGGCAACTCAAATAATACTACCCCGTTACAAAGGAAATACTCTCGTCCCCCAAATTCTCTCCGGATCTAATTATCCTCTTTCTAAGGAAATAGACTCTCTACTCTTTCACATTTTTTTGAAGCATACAAGACTACAAGGATTTGAGATGTGCTAAATTCATTGGTGACTCCAATAATATCTAGTAGACTGAGATAGCCACCATATATGTTGATCCAAAACAAGGCTTCATAGACGAGATCTTATTGAATCTCCTGAAAATGAGTATATCCACTTTCCAAATTTTTCTCGAACAAAGTTGATAACAAGCAGAATCAGCAAATGTTATTAAAGCTCAGTAAAAAGTGAGGAAGAAACTATGATCAATTCTGAGCACATGCTTCAATGTGCATACATGGTAAATTTGCATATTCCCTCAGTCCCTATTTTTACTCCCATTTTCTTTTAGGAACTTCTCAAAATAAAATTCAAAGTGGGAAATTTTTCCTCAGAACTATTTGTGTGTCAAAGTAATAATATGACACATTGACACAGCAACTCAGGTGTTACTTTTAAGATGAATAGTGCAGAATAACACAAATCTCATAATCTTTTAACTAGCGCCCAAGACTTGCTACAAGTTAAACTGCATCTGGAGGGAGTATTAAGGAACAATAGAAAATGTTAGAGCTAGTTATAAACTCATATCAAATAAAAATCAAGCAATAACTTAAATCTAAAACAGAAATCAAACAAACCTCAGCATAATGCACTATCATACCGTATAGGTTGTTATGAAGATGATGGAAATGAAGCAAGTGGCATGGGACAACTTATCATTGCATTTTCCACAAAATCAACTAGCTAAACATAAAGTTTCAGTAAACCAGGACAATTACAAATATTTGCCCGATACTAAGTAGAGTACTTCTAATCTCTTCAAAATATGAGCATTCCCTGGATGCCAAAACTAATATAAAAAGGCAATCTAAGAAACAATTGAGTGTAAGATTCGCAATGCATCCAGAGAAGCTTTAGAGGAGCACACCTGAGTTTCTTCAGGAAAACCATTCCTTAACCATGACCGGCAGAGGGTATAAAGTGAGGCATTCTCAGATATTCGGACCTGCAACAGAACATGTATTGCTAATAAGAACACAGAAAACAATGACAAAAGGCCACACCTTTGACCAGAAATAGAATAAAACTGTCATTCATCAATCTTCTTTGAGAAATGATGATAGTACAAGTTATTGTCTTTCTCCATAGACATGATCTAAAAGACTAAAATTATCAAAATTATAAAGCTTACCTTCCTATCTCTTATAATTGCAAAACTATCATCCTTGTTTTTGTCCCTGCAAACAAGAAGGACAGCTGAGAATTTCTAACACAGAAAATTAGCACCTTAATAAGAACAATGAGGTCAGGATGAAAACTGGACTGAGACAAGAAGAAAATGACTAAACATCTTTTACCTTAAATCTTTGTGGCCATTATTATCAGAAATTGAAGCTGAAGGAGGACCAACCTAATAAAGCCCGGACAGTACAATATAAAGGACAGATTAAAAGGATGTCGCATAAGAACAAAGATTGCATGCTTGTAATTCTCTGTACCAAATTGAACCTCACTTTCGATTTTTATCAAGCAATCCTTTTTATGGCCATTTAAATGTTGCAATGACATTCTGGCACAGAAAAAGCAACAATCTGGCATTTCCAACAAAAACTCTTACACACAGAGGTTAACAACAAAAATAAATGCATTCACATAGGGGCCAAGGTCTGGTTTGGATGCTACTTGAGGTATGCACCTTCCTTTCCCAGAACTCAACTAAGTTACCAAGGAAATGGAATGCATTGCCAATTGCCAAAACAACATGACGTATAATATATTAAGCATGCTCTCCTTTTCCTGAAATCAACTGAGTGACCGTAATTTTCCACAAATATCAGAACTTCCATTTTTATATTCGAGTTTTTATAACTGAACATCAAATTGTTTTCATCACTGAAGATATCCAGTCGAGGAAACAGCTAAACCTATCTAAGTTGAAGATCAAGAAACTAAATCACAAGCATCTTAACTGTCCAACAAAAGAAAATTGAAGTACCTTTTGGGGGTGCGAAGGGGGGACAGGAATTCCCTTAACCACACCTGGCATTACCCCTCCAGATGAAGCATTACCAGCTGAACCCGGCCCGGGCCCAAGGAACACGTGCGCAAAGTGGTTCGCCCTGACGAAACCTGGATTACCCTGACCCTGATCCAGATAAGGAAACACGAATGGCGGCCTCGGGGAGGGACGGGCAGCAGGCATGGCTACGGGCCTGGAGAGGAAGCCACGACCAGAGGAGGCCACGGGGTAGAGAAGCTGCGACGGATCCTGAGGGTGGGGATGCGGCTGGGGCGGGCGGGGCGCCAATTGCGGGTAATTAGGGTTAGGATTGGAAGGTAGTCTAGATGCGGCGGCTGAAGAGTAGAAGGGGTGAGAATTTGGAGGTCTTGGAGGGTTCTGAAAGACTGGTCTTGTAGTTGTGGCGGCGGTATTAGAAGTATCTGGCGGCGGAGGAGGGGTGGAGGGGGCCATAGACCACAGTGGCGGAGTGGTGGCGCGGGTTTGGGTTTTTGAAAGAGGTGAGGAGCTTGATTTTGAAATTTCAGCTAATGCTGCGGTTAATGGCTTATATACGAACTGGAAAAACTTGGGTCATACGGTGTCGTTTTACATGTGAAGTGGCTACCAAACTTTCTTGGAGGCCTCTCCGCTCACATCAATTCTTGTTTTTAATTATTTGAGGCGATGAACTGTTGTATTTATTTTTTAAATTAATAAATATAGCACTTATCTTTTTTATTGGATAAAAACGTGTTTTATACCTTCAATAATTATATTATTTTTAATATATTTTAATATTTTTTATATTAAATCATCACTAAATTATTTTATAATTAATTTTTTTTAAAATAAAAATTTTAAATTAAAAATAGAGTATAAATCAATATATATATTAGATACAGAATAAATATGATAATTAATTTTTTTTAAAATAAAAATTTTAAATTAAAAATAGAGTATAAATTAATATATATAGTGGATACAGAATAAATATGATATAACCAACAGTTCATATATGCTTTCTAAAAGAAATTGACAAATATATATATATATGTATAGTCAAAAGTTAAATATTTTTAAAAAGAAATGAATAATTATATTTTATCATATTCTTTTAAATAATATATTTAAAAAATTGATATGCGATTACTAATTTTTATCTAAAAGAAAAAATAGTTAATAATTTTATTTTATTACCAAATTAATAAAATCTTTCCATGAAATTCTTTTCTGTAACTATTTTTTTCATTCATTACTTAATTTTGTGCCTTTAAAATATAATAAAATTTAAACTATTTAATTCACTAATTATATTTTACTTTATTATGACTAATTAGATTTTTTTATTAAGAAAATTTTAATTAAACTTAAAATGAAAAATTGTTAAAAAAAGATCATTCAACTAAATATATATACATATAATAGAAGGATAATGTTGTCCAAAAATTTAATTATAGGGGAAAAGTGTTACATTTGTTAGTTTAGGGGGTAAATGTTATACGAAGAGTAATTTAGGGGAGCAAAGTGCATTTTGCCCTTAATTGAAATAATGTTATTACAATTATTCCTGTCAAATAGTAATACCTAACAAAGACAATTACAATAATCAAACCCTAATCAATAATATAAGATAAACGAAATTTAAACAACAAGTAATATCAGTTAATAAAATCTAAACAACACCTACTGTTGCAATAGACAATACATACACAGTAGAACAACATCCCACGCAAATAGCTGGGTTTGAACCCAGGATCTCTAAAGTCATGCGGCCTCAGTTTCGACAACTAAAGTAGGGCTTATTGACAAATAAAAACTTGTTAAAAGCTCAATTCCTTTATAATAAATAGAAGCTAAAGATATTTTCTTTTTGGAATAATTATGCCGCTCTCCCCTAACTTAATTTTAGGTGCAACTATATGTAAATTTCTTTTAAATTAAAAAATTACATCTATTTCGTCTAACAAATAAATCTCTCCATTAGTCAAAATTAAATAAATTTACTGATAAAAGCAAATAATTGAATTAAATTCATATTTATCCCCATTGACTTACTACTAACTTGTTGCATGTGAACCAAATTTTTCTGGCTAAACTACCCTTATAATAGTAAAATGTATCTACTTACATATATTAGCCCCGAGAAAAATGTATTACAATAGTTTAATTCAAAAATATTTTTTTGACCTATAATAAATTTGTAAAAAGTCAATCAAGAGTAAGTATAGATTTTCATTTAATTTTTTTTTAATATCAGTAAATTGGGTGAATTTAACAAAGTAATTTGTTGGACGAGAATAAATATCATATGTAGTTTTTTAAATCACATAAAATTTATATGTAATTACATTAAACCCGAAGGAAGGAAAGTCCTTTATTATGAGATAAAATTTGAAGCTTAATTCAAATTCAAATTTAAGTAATAAAATATATCTAAAAACTTAAAGTTATTCAAATTGGATTTATGTTAAATGGAATTGAAATTCATGATGACTGGATTTTAGTGATAGTTAGACTGAGTCCAAATATAACTTTTGAAATTTGATAATTGTTTAAATGAATTTGATATTGGCATGCTTGACTAGTTTGACTCATTTAACTAACTGTGAACACAAAATTTTAGCAAATTTAAAAATTAATACACAAGAAATAGATTTATCATTTGGATCTCCTTGAAAATTCATTTGAATATTTATAATGTTAATTCGAGAGCTTAGTACCAATAATTCCAAATTAAATGCTAGAATTTGCTACTGACCTTTTATGAATGATTCGATCTCCAACTCTAGAATTTTTGAATATTTTTTAACTCAAGGAACTTTGTAGAGAGAAATCTTTTGGCTTCTTCTCTTGTTTCACTTTTCATTCTCTATGTTTTTGTGTGTCTTGAATGAGTTTCAATGACCCCTTTATATAAGTGTCAAAGAGGTTGAGTTGTGATGCATTCGATCATCTTTTTGTATTATCTCTTTTTAATTTAATTTAAAGAATAACACGTTAAATATTTGGAATGACATGATTGTTTAATTTTGACATTAGGTCCTTAATTTTTATACATTCTAAAGAGATAAATATTAAAATTATTTGTCTTAATTTGGTTGGAATGTACATGCCGTGGTTCCATGTGGCTTCGTCTGATATGCTTGAATAAACATATTTAATATTATATTATTGATTGATAAATAATTTAGAATAAAGAAATTAATATTATATTATTTTTTTTTTAATTTTTGGTTAGTTCGGTACAAAAATGAACCGCATCCAATAAGTTTGGTTTCTACCAAGTCGAGCCGAACATTTTGGATCGATATACGATATGCTATTTTGATGTATTGAAGTTTTGGTTAATTGAACTTTCAGTTCAGTTAACCGAATTGAACACTCTACTCTCTATTTCGATGTACTGAAGTTTTGGTTAACCGAACTTGCGATTCAGTTAATCAAATTGAACACCCTACTCTAAATGAGATTTTCAAAGGAATCAAGTTTGTGGCTATTTCCCCATGAAGTAGCTATTTCAAAGCTCATTGAATTTGTGTTTGTAAAAATTCAAGCTACAAAGTGTTGAGAGAATCCATAAACTGATAACCGAAAAATTTCTTGTTTTGATTTCAATTAAGGAAAAATTTCTGCAGCAGATATCTTATTGTGTAGAAGACGACTACACAGTGAAAATATATACATATGAAGGCTAACTAATTAACTAACTATCCCGCCTAACAATTTTAGGAAGTCGCGTACACGATTTCAAAATATAAGGCAATATGTTTGATATACAATAAACGCATTCTTTACTTAAAGAATCGTGAAAATGCTATGGCGCAAAAACATATTAGTTGAAATGTGTTTTCTTCTCCTTTGTTCGAATGAGCCTTCATTTGTTTCAGTTGCTTCTTCCTACCCTGTCCTCAATTTTCTGCAACTGAGTTGCAGGTTCTTCATTCAATATGCACCATTCTTTACCCCTCCCCCTCAAGTGGGACTTGTCAAGACTGTGATGAGGCCCAACTTGGAGGTAATAGACATAAATCAAGGGCCTGACAGAGCTTGGTAAAGATATCTACAGGTTGATTATGGGATGTTATATGTGAAAGATCAAGAAAACCTTCTTTGTATTTGTCTCTAACCACGTGGCAATTGATTTCCAAGTATTTTGTTCTCTCATGAAACATTGGATTAGCAGCAATATAGAGGGCTGCTTGATTATCACAATAAAATGGTATAGGGGTAGGCACCTTAATTTGAAGATGACCAAGCAAATTGTATATCCAAATCAGCTCGCATGTGGTGGATGCCATGCTTCTGTATTCAGCTTTTGCTGATAATCGCGAGATAGTTGTTTGTTTCTTTGTTTTTCATGAAATCAAACTATTTCCAAGAAAAAACACAGTAGCCTGAAACTGATCTCCTTGTGTCTATGCATGCTGCCCAGTTAGCATCACAATAGGCTCTTATGTTGAATCCTTCATTTGCAGTGTAGAAGAAGCTTATACTCATTGTTCCTTTTAAGTATTTGACCAAGTGCAAGGCAGCTTCCCAATGTTGTTTACGTGGGTGCTGCATAAACTAGTCAATTGCTGTGTTGAGTAGCATATGTCAGGCCTTGTTATCCTAAGATAAAGCAATTTCCCCAGCAGCCTCCTGTACACTTCAGGATCAGGTAGATATTCTTCTATGCAGCTTGTGAGTTTAGTTCCAGTTGGCAATGGAATGCTATGGCCTTTGCTTCCATAAGCTTGACATAAGTGATAATGTCCTTTGTGTACTTAGTTTGTGTGATAGTGATACCTGCATTAGATCTAGATATTTCCAGTCCAAGGAAAAACCTTGTTGGTCCCAAATCCTTTATAGTAAATGTATCATTTAGATAACCTTTTATTTCTACAGTGGTTTGCTCAGATGACCCTACAATTAGCACATCATCTACATGTACAAGCAAGGAATAAAAACCTGTGGATGTCATTTTTGTAAACAAGCAATGGTCATGTTTAGATTGGTTAAAACCAAACTTTTTCAGTTTTGTTATAAATTCTAAGTTTCATTGTCTTGAAGCTTGTTTAAGTCCATAAAGTGACTTTCTCAATTTACATACATGGTCTTCTGGTATGTTATACCCCTCAGGTGCTTGCATATAGAGTTCTTCCTCTAAAAATCCATGTAAAAAGGCATTGTTTATGTCTACTTGATGAAGGTGCCAGTGCAGTTTTGCTGAGATACTAATAGAATTCTAATAGTGACTATTTTAACTACATGCGAAAAGCTATCTATGTAATCAAAACCTTCTATTTGATTGTAATCTTTGGCTACTAATCTAGCCTTATACCTATCTATGGATCCATCAGGCTTTTATTTAAGTTTTAAACATCCATTTAGACCCTAAGCTTTCTTCTGTGAAGGTAGCTTTGTTATATCCCAAGTGTGGTTTTTTCTCTAATGCTTGGATTTCATTGTCCATTGTCCTTTTTCATTCCTCATCCTTTATAGCTTGTTTGAAATTCTTAGGCTCTTGTGGTAATGAAAATGCTGTTAGCATACAGGATTGAACATGATCAATGTGTGTGACAATAGGTATATTTGAGCATTCATATGAGTTACAACAGATAAAATCATGGAATCTAGCTGATCTAACAATGGTTCTCGAAGATCTCCTTAAAACATTTCTGTTTTGATTTTCTGGAATTATTTCCCCAATTTGTATATTATTAGGTTCTTGCTGTACTGCTATGTTATGTTCTTGATTTTCAGGTGCTTCAGGTTCTGTTTCATACATCATTTGTGGAATAGAACAAGTGATTGGGTCTGTTTGTTGTCCTAGATATGGAAATATATTTTCTTGAAAGGTTACATCCCTTGAAACTAATGTGATCCTTCTATTTAAATCATACAACTTATATCCCTTTTGATTAATAGCATATCGTAAGAAAATACATTTTAAGGCTCTTGTATCAAATTTTGACTTATTAGAATTAGTTGCAAAACATAAACAACCAAAAGTTTTAAAGTGTAGGTAATTGACAAATTTCTTATATAGGATTTCATAAGGTGTTTTCCATTTCAAAATAGGTGTAGGGAGTCTATTAATTATATATGTTGTTGTTAAGATTGCATCAGTCCAAAATATTTTTGGTAAATTAGATTGAAACATTAAGGATCTAGCTACCTCTAAAAGATGTTTATGTTTTCTTTCAACAACTCCATTTTCTTGTGGAGTGTATGTACAACTATTTTGGTGAATTATTCCTTCCTTTTTAAAGAAATCTTGGCTTTGTTGACTTAAGAATCCAATTCCATTGTCCCTTCTTATTGCTTTAATTCTTCTTTCAAACTAAGTTAAGATCATTGTATGAAAGTTTATTAACATGTTTGGAGTTTCATATTTCTGTTTCATCAAAAAGGTCCAAGTGCACCTGCTATGATCATAAAAAAATGTCAACATATAGTTACATGTAGAGATAGAATACTCATTATAGGGTCCCCAAAGGTCTATGTGCAATAAACCTAAACAGTTTTGAGAGGTTGAAATACTTAAAGGGAAGGATAATCTGTGTTGTTTAGCTTGTGGACAGACTTCGCAAGGTAAGGACTGTAATTGTTTATCATTTATTAATCATGTGTGTGACATTACTTTTTGGGATACATGGCCTAGCCTTCTATGCCAAATTTTAGAAGAAATAGATGATACAGTAAGACCTAATTCACTGCAGGAGTTTAGAATTTTGTCTATATGGTTTCTGTCAAAGTGTTCATTCTTGAGATTGTATAATTTTCCTATTTGACAGGCTATAGCATGCACTTCTTTAGTCTTGTGGTCCTGCACAACACAATAACATTGAATAAATTTAAATATAATGGATGTGGTATTACATATCTTACTGACAGATAATAGATTAAACTCAAGGCTAGGTACATGCAACACATTTTCTAGATTAATCCTGTTGCACAGTGTTATATTTCCTGATTTCTTTACTTTATGTCTTGATCCATCAACTAGATGGATAAAAGTATTAGTAGTATCATTGTTTGTATGTTTGTCAAATAATGTATCATTATTGCACATGTAGGTGGTAGCACCACTATCCACTATCCAAACATCAGGTAACAAATTATAAAGTGTTGAGCTTTGAATGCACTTACCTGAATACTCACAGTTAGGTCCCTCTGTTAGTGTGAGAGTCTGTGACTTCCGTTCTCCTAGATACTTATTTACTTCACTTCTTATCATCTCTGAAATTGATTTTGCATTTGCAGCATTACGTGTTGTTTCATCAGATTGAACAACAGCAACAACTTTATTAGAGGATGGTGCACTTTTCTTCCTTTGATCCATTAGTGCTTTATACCAATCAGGGTAGCCATGAATTTCAAAACAAACTTCATTGAGATGGCCTGTTTTGCCGCATTCCTTACAAACTTGTCCTCTCTTATCAACCACATTCCTTTTCTTCTGAAAATTTTTCTGGTCTTCAAATTTCTTGAATGCTTGCATTGCCATGTTTTCTGATGTGTAAGAATACCCTTGAATGATTTCTTTTTGTTTTTACACCCTAATGATCATTAAATAGGCCCTACTTACATTTGGAAGTGGATCCATCATGAGAATTTGATTCCTCACATGGTCATAGCTTTCATTCAATCCCATAAGGAATTACATTAATTGATCTGTAGTTTTGTTGTCTGCATCTTTCTTGTTAGCTCCACAAGAACATTGAGAAACATGGGTAATACAAGCCAATTCATCCCAAAGACGTTTAATCTTATAAAAGTATGCAGAAACAAACAATGAACTCTATGATATGGATGCTACTTATCTCTTCAATTGATAAATCATGGGTCCATTGCTTTGCCCAAAATGACTTTCAAGCTCTAACCATAACTCTCTTGCAGTATTTGTGTAGAAGAAGCTTTCAACAATGTCTCTGGAGATGGAATTCAAAATCCACGAAGTAACCATACCATCAGCCCTTATCCATTGCTCTATTTCCTTGCTTCCTTCTTCTGGTCTATGGCCTTCCCCATTTATGAATCCTAATTTCATTTTTGCCCTAAAGCAATCTTGATAGAACGACTCCAAGACAAGAAATTAGACCCATCTAATGGCATAGTAACCAGGCTAAGCCCTAGATTATCATTAGGATTGAGTTTGAGTGTTTCTAGATCCTTAGTCATGGCCTTTTGTGATTCTTGGATTGAATTTGTTCAAGAACTGTATTTTGTCGTTGGAAGAATCAAAGACCAATAAAAGATGGCTCTGATACCATATAAAAATTCAAGCTACAAAGTCTATGAGAAAATCCATAAACTGAGAACTGGAAAATTTCTTGTTTTAATTTCAAAGAAGGAAAAATCTTTCTGCAGTAGATATCTTGTTGTGTAGAAGACGTCTACACAGTGAAAATATATTCATACGAAGCCTAACTAATTAACTAACTATCCCGCCTAACAACTTAAGGAAGTTGCGTACAAGAATTCAAAATATAAGGCAATATATTTGATATACAATAAACGCATTCTTTACTTAAAGAATCGTGAAAATGCTATGGCACAAAAGCGTATTGGTTGAAATGCGTTTTCTTCTCCTTTTTTCGAATGAGCCTTCATTTGTTTCAGCTGCTTCTTCCTACCCTGTCCTCAATTTTCTGCAACTGAGTTGCAGGTTCTTCATTCAGTATGCACCATTCTTAACACCGTTCATAAATTTTAGCTATTTTACCTCTCAGCTAATTTTGATTACCCTCTAAAATGGCTATTTCAGAGCTAGCAAAATTTGTGTTCACAAATGTTAGCACTCTCAATAGGACGTTTCTACCTCTCATCTTTTTCCTTCATTAAGATATAAAGTACTTAAATGGATGCTGAAGAAAATCTTTGGAGATGATGAATTTCAAACTCGCCACCTTGATGTCCTCAACCTTCAATACCAATTTTTGGTGTTATACGAGGAGTATGTTCAAGAAACTTAATGAATTTTCTCAAATGACTCCTTGTGTTGAGCCTGTCTAAAAGGACTTTATCCAATCTAGCGACATAAGTGAAGATGATGGAAACAAATTTCCTCCAACCTCTCCTTACTCCATGTCTAGTTACGATTTCACTACCAATGTGGCTCCAATCATAGCGACGAATGCTACAACTACAGAAGAGCAAATTGATAGTTTGACAAGACCTATTGATGGATTTACAAAGTTTGCTCAAGAGTATGTTGCTTAAATTACTAAATTGATCAATAAGACAGATAATGTTGACATGAGCGACATCATAGAAAAACAAGTTGAACTCATGATGAGGTAGAGGCATGCACAATATATATATAGAGAAGGATAAGTCTTCAAAAGAGTTCCAAATTTCTTTTGATGGTTTGATTCCTGTGATCAACTGAAAGAATTTATTAGAGAGAACATCAGAAGTAAGATTGAGGGGCGCTCTAAGTTATCCTTTACTTATTTCAAGCCTTACCTTAACCAATTGACAGCTTGAAGATGCCAATAGGTTATGAACCACCAAAATTACAGCAACTTGATTGCAAAGGCAATCCCAAGCAACACATAGTTCATTTCATTGAAACGTGCAATAATACTGGAGCATATGCAGATCATCTAGTCTAAAAAATTTTGTGCGATCACTGAAAGGCAATTTGTTTCACTAGTCTACTGACTTAGAGGTTGGCTCAATTGATGGACGCAAAAAATAGAGTAAGAATTTCTCAACTGCTTCTATAGCATTCGGCGAACTATCAACATGATTGAGCTTACAAATTCCCATCAATAGAATGATGAACTTGTGATCGATTAGATTAATAGATGGATGAATCTAAGCCTCACTACAAGCATCAATTATCTGAAACTTTTGATAATGAGATGTGCATTCAAGGGATTTGATATAATTTACAAGGAATTTTACCCAAATCTTTCAAAGAATTAGCCACTCGAGCACAAGATATGAAGTTAAGCATAACATCGAGTGGGGTTGAAGGACCACTTAGTCAAGAAACTATGGAAAAACCAGAAATAAATAAAAAGGGCAAGCCTTCTCCAAAAGCTCTAAGCAAGGAATCAATGGCGGTAAATATGGCACCCTTCAAACTTCGAAGCATAGCGAATGACAACGTTATCTAAAGAAAAATGCTCCTCTCAAGAAACCACAAATTAATTTAACCTTAAAGGAAATGCAAGCAAAGAAATATCTATTCCTTGAGTTAGAGGTCCCTAGAGTATTTGATGACTTATTGGAGGTTAGTCTTACTAACCTACCTAAAATGAAGCTACCTGAGGAAGCCGAATGGATAGATGATCTAAATATTGCAAATATCATTGCTTAGGGTGCGTTTACTTTGAGTGTTTGATTAAATGGATAATAGGATAAATGTGAATTAAATGAATGATAAACAGAATCCTGGATTACTTTTAAGGTGTTTACTTCGTAGGATTTTTTTTTGCTGACTATATTTTGCATTTGTTTACTTTGATGGATTGATTATTTTTCAAATACAAATGTCTTTTGTACCCCTATTTATTTAAATCTCCAATCTTCATGTAAACAAGCCTTAGACTTTTAGATCGGAAATTAAATCTGCCATAAACACTTCTCCACAAGCACTTCTCCACGGTATGTAATAGCTCGGTAAGTATAAATTGTTTTGAAAGATTTACTTTTGGTCTAAATCTTGTGTTTTTGTTTTTTCTTTTCACTTGTATATTGGTCATATAGCATTGTATTTACATATTCTTCTGGGTGGGTTTGCTTTTTATGTGTGTGCAATTGTTCTATGTTTGTGTTTGGCCTCAAGATATGTTGGTAGATTTAGGTTAAAGTACTTTGTATTCGCATTGTAGGGCGCTCAAGAACATGGCTATTGATTGGTTGAGTTTTTCTAGCAGCACGTTTTTCGCTGGTTCAAGTACGAACAAGTGACATCCGTACTCCTCTCCCGAGAGCCGATGGGTTGAATTGTGCATTTTGGCAACCCACTTGTTACAAAAACTTCATGGACAAACTTGAACCTGAGTTGTAGGTTCCGAGGTTGTTTAGACCTTAATGTCACTATTTAAAAATTTTCATATGTTGAGATTCTAAATTTTTATTCTTGTTCTAATTTTACAAACTGAGTATTTATCTTTTATTAATACTAGGGTGGATATTGTCATATCCACCAATGTGCCCTCGGAGTGTAGTACTTATTCTCGATCTACTAAAGAAAATAAATAGTTACGAGAAGAAATTAATTGAGCTTGATATTGTACGTGCAAATCTGGAGTCTAAGGAGAAGATTTGGTGTGTGTATTATCGTATTATGCTTCTTAATTTTTTTTAGTTATGTTAGGATCTTATGGGAAAGTATATATAAGCAATATGCCTCCTCAATCGCAACTTGGTTAGAGTAGAAATGTCACTAGCAATGAGGTATTTTGTAACATATATCTTGTTTGAACAATATGTATGAAATCTATTTTATGTCCAGTCATATTTGTTTCGTACGTTGTATAAGTGATTGCGGGAAAGTTTTCTAACATCTTTACAACTTGATTGAGTTGATAATACGTGCACTCCACATCTTTGCGTAAAGATTCGATTCCTTGATAAGTTTTTCACTACTATTTACTTATTAACTCATAGAAGAAAATAATGTGTATATATCTACGTGCTTGTAACTGGTTTCAGCATTCAGATATTTTGCATCCATCCATAAAGAATGGCTTCAAATGCAGCTAATTTTGCAGCGTCGATGGTTTTATGATCTCAATTGGAGTAGACAAATGGAGAAAACATTCTTGAACATAATTGTTGAACAGACTGAACGCGGTCTTGATGAACAAGGTTTCCCTGATCCTTACTCGATCCTAAAAGGCATGCGAGAAGTAAATAGCATATATAGAAAGACTTTTGAATATGATCACTATGAATATAATCGATTCCTTGCATTTTATTGGGTGATTTCTCTTTCAGGAGTAGCGTATAATCTACATACAAAAAGATTGAGGGTTGATCCACGTGCTTGAGCCATTGCTTGTGAGGTATGGACTAAGTTGAGTGTAGCTATATTTTTTTTACATTATACTAATTTAATGTTTCTAATATTTTTAGACGAAATGTATAGTGATGGCGTATGTTGGTCTTTCAGATCCTGCTTGGATGAGTTGTCGTAGATTTTTACATATCTTGACGAGTTGCAGATAACAGACAACGATGTTGATTATTTGGTAGCTGGTGAAAATGGTAATGAAGATTTTGATTTCATTAGTTTGTCTCCTACAAACAGTGAAAATGGTTCTGATGAGATTTAGTCTTCTGCTAGCTAGTTAATATTTTTAGGTGCATATATTATTTGCTACTAATGTAGGGTGTATAAAGTGTGTTAGAAGACCACATTAATCACTGTTGTTTAGACCCTTTTTTTTATGCATCTTCTCAATGTTTTGGTGTTATAGCATTGGGAGTGTAAAAAGCTCATTATTGCCTCTTTTTAACTGAACAATGTGCCTCTTCATTTCTATTCTTCATAGAACCCTTCAAATTCTTCTGTTATAAATGACCGTGTGCAAAGGTGTAAACAATACCTTGTCTTTGCTGCCTTTTTTCTCTCCAAAAATGACGAGATCCAAACCTTCACAAGCCTAAGTTGCTACCTATAGGGACTGGAACTATGTTCCTAATCCAGCCCCTCTCCACCGTGGCAAAAGAAATTTCTCTACACTCCAATCTAGATGGCTGCACACGATCAAGTGTTTGTGGACTCCTTGTGGGATTAGGTCACAGAAGGGTCAGTCAAGGAAGGTGGAGAGCTTTTTGATGATGCATTTCAACGGGCCACCAAACAATAAACCTATTGTTAAAGAAATCCTTTAACTCTAACCATAATCGACACCAATTAGAGAAGCTGCGTGAGCGTTTCGAAACATTTCGCTATTTGATCTCATGTCTAGAAGTAGTTTAGGATCGGGGGGACAATACTATGACTCACCATCTGCATTTTGGGAGAGTGTTGTTGAGGCAAGACGTTATTCTATTTTGTTGGTTTTTCATTTGCTTCTCAATCCAATTTTTCATTTTACTTATTTTATGTTCTGTTGTAGACATATCCATTGGCGAATACTTACGAGCATGGGGAACCCAATTAGACTGTTCTATCGGTAATTTTTGGCACTTCAGAGGTAGCTTCGAATACATCTACAAGTGCTACTTCTCATGCCAACGACAATGAAGTGTTGAAGATTGTTGACAAGGATAGCATTGTCGAGAATGATGGCATGATGCATGTTCCGTCTGATTTGGAATAGAGAGCAATAAATGGCTGTGGTTAGTGTGTTTAGTGTGGCAAACATGTTCTGTCTGTTTGGTCTGTTTGGTTTTATGGTTGGAGTTCAAAAATTATTTGGTATGCTTGGTATGTTAACGCTTATGTATGCGTACTTTGTGTAGTTGGTACGTTAAGGCTTATGTATAATGCAAATTTATTATCTTTGGGTATTAGCTTTCTAGTATCATGTCATCATTTAACCAAATGTAAATACAATTAAATCTGTTATATTTATACACAGGTACACACGATGACGTATATTGCCTTAAAAATTAGAAATAAAATGTGGTGCATAGAAATGTTTATCCGATAGTAAATAATGCACCAACAAAACCCACTACATTGCATTACCTTAAAGTTAAACTTGCTAACATCCAAAATATGACCAATTTTATAATAAGTCAGTCCTTGCTCCAAACCTTTCTCCTCTTTGAACTAGTTCTCTCAATGTCACTAGCCTCAAAGTTAGTTTGGCCCACAGTAGTAGTGAAGGAATTCATGAACTCAACATCGTCATGGAACAAGCTTGGATCAGGACTGGGAACATAATACTCAGGGGTATGGAGAATAGGGTCAAAGGTAATATTACAAGATGCACTGACGGCATGTTCACTGGTGGCTCTATCTTTTCCTAATACTTCGCACCATTCATGATAGAAGGGGAAAGATTTGAAATCATAGTGAGCATGCAAATGGATCACTCTACAACACATGTGCATGGAATAAAGCATTCAAATTTAGAATTAAATGTGTATTAAGTAGAGAAACAATTATAAATGCAGTACATCATTACTTTAGCATAGTTCTCAAAAGCACCATCTTTAGCATCAAGAGTATTGTTCTTCATATTCCACCCAAAACCAGAATGTGTGAGCATAGTCAACAGAGTCCCATAAGTTTTCTTCCAAACATGAATTTTGGAAGAAATGTGAGGGATTGCTTTCAATCCACTAGAAGGACATCTCTTACGTATCATTTGCTCCAAAACACTTAAATGACACAAACGGATCAACAATTACAAGCTTAAGGGAATAAAAACCTACAAGTACATAATTAATGACATTAATTATACTAGCAAGTAAAACATACCTCTAAGTATTCATAAATCATTCCGTCTATTTATAGCATCACACATACTCGACTATCAGCTGCACTACCTTCCCACCTACATAAAACATAAATGAATCGCATTTTCCTATCACAAACCCTAACATATTTATAGCAATTGATCCTTTTCACATACGGTATCTAATTTTATCTTGAGCACACATACGTACATCAATGTATGTTTCATCTAAAGCCCCCAAACAACCCTACCACTATGTTTGTTTTTGTTTTTGGCCCATCTCAACGATGGGCCAAAACTTTTGCATGTTTGGATCATATTATGTTGTAGTTTTCTAACATGTTTTAAAGTGTTTTTCTTTATTTTGCAAACTATGGCCCACTCTAATTTCTGCAACTAAATTACAGAACGTACGGCAAAAGAACGTCATCATTCTACGGCAAAAGAACGTCTTCTCTCCACCTCTGATTTCGCCGCCATCATCGCCGTTCTGATGTCCCACAGGCCGAGATGTATACCCGTCAACTCCCCTCCTCAAGGCGAACATTCCAGTATATTTCGATTCAATTTTCATCCACCTTTTCAATGTGTAGTATATTGAACCACCTTCTACATTCAAGCGTCGATTTACCGCCTTGTGAACGCGTTACGCCGGCGAACCACCACCATTCGTCTGCCCATCGTCCGTCGAGGCCAACGGACCCTCACCCATCGAGTTTTGACAACTGTACAGCGAGATTGAGCTTTTTCACCGAAATGCCGATCATTTCACCGCCATGGTTCTTCGCAGTTGATGGTGATTTCACAAAGGTTGGCTGATTTTCTATGTATTTTCGAGTGGATTCGGTTTCAATTTTTGTTTATTGGTAATTTATTGAAATCCCTTCAATTGAATTATTGAATCAACTGTATTACCAATATTATTGCTGCAACCGAGCATGTGCACTTTTGGTTCGTTTCTGACTTTTTACCAACATATTATCAGCTTTTCTTTTGTTAATTTTTACCATATTGTTAGATGTTGTGACTACAACAGTGCTCGTATACTATACATTTATGAATGATTCGATACTTTCAAAATGTTTCACTGTTTCGCCCGTAAAACAATAATGGTGGAGAGTGTACTCCTTTCTCTATATATTTATGTAACTTTAGATGAATTTTGCACTTCCATTCATTCTTCTCATTCGCAAACATTGTACGAGTAGTCAATTTGGTTACTTTGCTTGTAGTAAATCATTGCGTCGTAGTTGTTTACACGCTTATTTTGTTGGAGATGTTCGTTGTTGGTGAAGTTTTGTCATCCATCTAACATTGTCCTTTACTACTTTTTGTGATTAAGGTATGTATATGAACTTTTGCTTTGTGGATCTTTGTTGTCTGTGTATAGATTCAATAGGGTTTATAATATTGAGATGTAATTTGCTTTTAAGATATGGCTTAGTCTGCAATTTGGTTAGACTTAGTCTAAGTTGGAAAGGAGTTTATGTTTTAGAATTGATATAACATGCTTTTGTTATAAATATGATGTCATTTTGCCTTCAAATGATTTGTGGATTTTGGTTATGTTGGGTTAATTCATACATATGTGTAGCCAATGTCTCTTTTGGTGGTCTCTTGTAAATTGATTGCTTTTTGTGACTTCCTTTCGACGCCCTTTATACAGTTTTGATACCTCATTTGGGCTCCTTGATTTAGGTTCTATTATTATAAGGTCAGTATTTTTATAGTTTCATTACTTGAACTGTATTCTTGGGACTGTTATAGAAGCAGTGATTGAACTAGTTTTTGAAATGCTTGAATATTGTTTTCTTTTGGTCATACATTCTGAATCATGTTTTATTTTGGTCGGTTTATAAATTTCTTGTTTTGTTGGTTTCCTACCACTGAAAGATAGTAGTATGGACTAGAGGTTAACACACGACGTATAATGAAAAACCTGTTATTAGTTTTTCAACCTATCCACCTTTGAGTTTTCTTGGGCTGTCGATTCGATCATTCTTTACATTGCAATATCAGACGAACAATTCATACAGGATCAATAGGCATCTATATAGATGCGAATTAGGTGGATTGTTGTGATGCGGGCACATTGCTCAATCTGGCATAAATATTTATTGTTTATTTATTGTTACAGGTGTACAGAGACTGACTTACCTTTTGTTTTTGGTTTTTTTTTGTCCCCCATTTGTGTTATTTGAGATATGCCTCTGGTTTTTCCATTTTCCAGAATTTCATAAGTAGTTCTTTTCTTCGTACTGATATACTTGTTTCATTAGTTATGGGAATTTATCATGAGCCAGCCTAGGATATTTTTCAGATACAGCTGTATCTCTCTAAAATGGATGGGCACACATGTCACGTGCATATTGGACTGGAATATATGTCTACATTTCTGTGTTTGTTTTGGGGAAGGGGGGTTTTGTTGCCTTTTGTTCTCAACTATATTGGGTATCCTCCCTAAATACTTGTTTACACCTTAGAAACAAAAAACTATTTGATTTCCTTTATCTCAAATATCAGATGAAAAATAATTATTAGTTCATCTTAAAAATATCATGTCATAGAGCTCAAGGCTTTCAGCTTTCGAACCTATCCTGCCTGTTTATATTTAGGAATAACAAGAGAAGATAATTGGTCAACTTGTTATTCACTGCCTTCAAGTTATTGCCTTTGTTGTTTGTTTGTCTGAATGATTGATTTTGTCCTTGGATATTAATTCCATATGATAATGAAGAGGTTAATGTCAGTCTTGCTTGTTCTGAAAGATAATATTTAGAAATATGTTTATGTAGTTTATCTTTATGGGTATTGTTTTTGAGGAGTAGTTGCCTCTTTGCCAATGGTGTGGGAAATCACTGAATTTGTGGAAAAGGGATAGGTTATTATAGTGTAGGACATTGTAAGGTGTCTTAGCCTTGACATGATTACAAATTTTATCTTTTTATTTGAAAATTACCAATAATCCTCTAATTTTAACATACATTTAACAGCTAACATAATTCGTTGGCCTCTGTTAGAAGCACATCCATTTGTTGTGGTGGAATGAATAAAATGTCTTTATATACTCAGAATTAAAATTTTATTTATTTTTTATTTTGTTATAAATTTTTTTATGAACTAAGTGAATTATTTATTTTATAATTTTTTATTTTTTTTCATCCATCCTGTATGTTTTTTTTATAAATTCTTAATTTATAATTTTTAAATAGATCAATTTTTAAATAGACCAATTTTTGAAAAAATAATATACACATGTATCTAGTAATTGGGTTTTTCCTTTTTGAATTTCTTTTTCGTTAAGGAGAAAAGTAAGTAAATTTTATTTATTTTACTTGGAGGATCGGAACTGTAGAGAAAAAGGCCGGCCAACGTGCAGGGGACAATCTCTTTTAGTATAAGTACAAAAGGCATGCTCAGTCTTATTTGCTAATTAATTACTGACACTCATTAACCTCCTCATTTTAAATATGAGATCAATTGTTAAATGTTAATTTAACAATTTAACTTTCCATAGCCAGTAAAATTTAGCGATTGTGACTAATTATATTTAAAAATTCTTACAAATTATTTTTTAAAGTTTTTAATAAATGAAAATTTATTTTAAAACTAAATTCTTAAATTGTTTGAGTAAAATGATATAAGCAAATATTATCGCATATCTTTTTAGCTTATAAGGACTTCTTTTAAAAAGAATATATATATATATATATATATATCATATACTTAACGTTATCTTATATGATGTTTTAAACATTTATAAAATGGACAAGTACCTTCTTTCAATGAATTGCTAGATATCAATGTCTGAAGGATGATTTTTTATCAAAATATGATCAATTATTTAAGTAAAGCATATTCATGTGAGATCAATTCAAGATTCATATTAATATATTTTGCCTAGTAAAATTGTTACGTGTTATTTTTTATTTTCTTATTAAATATTAAAACTGTTTACATAGAGTTATCATGATTGAATTTTAAAAAAATAATCATATAAAATAAATTCTGATATCATGAATTAGATAATAAATTTGAATTAATATGATTCTACAACCTAAAAATTGTTAGGAATAACAATTTGATTTGATATGATTAAAATTAAAAAAATATTAATTTTTTTCGCCTCATTGCAAAGATGCATCGGTCGGACAACATAGGTTTTTCGCATACGTATCACGCAGAGAAAATTCATTGGACCCAATATATGGAACAAATTTTCATCGAATTTATACACGAAGAGTTTGTAAGCCACCGCCTGCAGTCGTCAACTTTTTCACCCTCTATCTGTGCTCGTATAACCGATAGGATGAATTCGGCATTCAGCCCAAGCTATGTGTTTACCCCGAAACAACTCAAGGGTAAGCTGAACAGGATGCATCGTGCATGGCGCCTATTGAATGACCTTGTGAACAGGGGAACTAGGTGGGGGTGGGACTATGATCGAAACACTGTTACAGATGAGTTTGGACGTTTGGAGGAGCTCTGTCGAGTATTAACTTTTTCTATCTTAAATTTACATGTAATGCATACTACAACTAACATCTTGTTTGACCTCTAGTAAAGAAACATTCCACGTTTACGACGTACATAAATTGCCTAATAACTGCCTAATGTAGGAAAATTCCGAGTATAAAAAAATAGTTGAACATGGAATAGCGCAGTTTGACCTGTGCACCCAAATGTTCGCAAGGAACACCGCAACGGGAGGCATTGCACGGTCCTCCGCACAACCAACCCGAGCAGCCCAGACCGTATCTATAGGGGACGATCATCATATGACGGGTGAGAATTCAGGCAGTTGCTGTTCGCGGGAAGACTATGAAGATACAACATTCTCCGACACATAGTTGATGCCGACACCTGGTGGATATTTTCCTACTCCGGGGACACAAAGCTTTACATCACCATCTAGTAGCAAGCGCCCAACAAGGCGCGGGATGAGCGAATTGCACAACAAGAAATGTGAGACACTAGACAAATTGCAAGAGTCACTGCAGGAAAGATTGACAGAACCGGCCAGAAAGCTACGGATGCTATCGAGCGTTGCATAGATGAGTTGACAAAGTTTAAGGATCTGCCTGACATAATCTTCACAACAACATTAGAGCGTTTTCATAGTCATAATTCGAACGATCTTCCTCCGTTTAGATGATGAGAACAAATTGCATTGGTTGTACTCATTGTGAAAGTAACTCATGCTTGTCACCTCGGACGACCATGGGTTAAATAGGTATTTGTGTTTAATTGATGTGTTGTCATCTCGGACGGCCATGTTGTCCTTAATTGGTTTGTTGTCGCAATCGCCATGGGGCTGAACATCCCTACTCTGTTACTTTAAATTATTCGTCAGTTTATTATGATTGTTGATGCTTATTATCTCAACTCGAGATCCCATATTGTCGTTATTTTTTAAAGTTTCAATTGCAGAACCATGGTGAGTGCGAGTGATAGAGCTGTTGAGTACACAAATTCCTCCAGTGACAGCCCGGGGACACCCGGGACTCCAGGCAGCAACGAATCTGTTGTCCCTGAAGAGTTTTATGCTTTTAAAGATTTGATATGCCCGGAGTTGTTTAGAGAGACTCTACCTCGTAACACTAGTGCGTTGCAAGGTGAAGGATGGGTAGCCAAGATAATGACAACCCCACACACTGGCAGGTTTTACGACAATATTCGCATGACAAAAGTATGCTTCTATGCATTAGTTGATGCATTAATTTCTAGGGGATTGCTACCTCATGGTCAGACCTCGAGAGTTAGCTCCATTGAGGAGGTTGCACTCTTCATGCAGACGGTCGGTATGCATAAACAACAACGCGACAATATGGAGCGATTCCAACACTCACTTGAGATTATTCACTGTAGATTCCACCGGGTGCTTTCCGCATTGTGCGCTATGGCACCCGAACTAATCACTCGCCCCAATTTTACAGACACTCATCGAAGGGTGGCTAGCAATCCAGATTTCTACCTATACTTTAAGGTACAAGTTGTATCATCATGGGCTACTAGAGTCCGCCTTGCATTGTTGACTCTTTACTTGGCAATTCATCCATATAACTAATCTCCATTCATGCTTTAACATATTTTTCAACGAACCATAGGATTTTGTCGGAGCGATGGACGGTACTTTGGTGCCTGCATAGGTCCCGCAGAAAGATTTAAATCGATATCGATCTCGTAAAGGGCAACTAGCACAAAACATTTTGGCTATCTGTGACTTCGATATGAATTTTACGTACGTGTATGCTGGGTGGGAAGGGAGTGCGGCTGATGCCCGTGTCTTGAACCATGCTATATCATAGGACCCAACTTTCCCTTTTCCTTCAAATGGTGAGTAAACTAGTTAACACAATTCTATTATATACCATTAAAGGGGGACTAGCAATTCTTATATTATCAATTCTGATGTTGATTTATGAAGTACTGCAGGAAAGTATTATCTAGTGGATGCTGGATGTACAAACTACCAATGTTTTCTTGCGCCTTACCGAGGTATTAGATACCACCTAGCCGAGTATAGGGGTCATGGTCGCCGATACCGTACCCCACAAGACCTATTTAACCATGCCCATTCTCGTTTGCGAATGTAATTGAGCGTTGCTTTGGAGTACTGATGAAGCGGTTTCCAATATTGCAGTGAGGATGCCGAGCTACCTTCTTCAGCACCAAGCGGATTTAGTTATCGCTTGTTGTACACTTCACAACTTCATCCGTAGGTTCAGTTATGATGACATCATTTTCAACGAACCAGAAGATGAAATTCCTCCTGATATGGATGCATTTTACCATAGAGGACATCCTACCGTAAATGAATTAGAAGCACAACGCATATTCCGTGACAACATAACGATGCAGATGTGGGCATCTTATAATCCAACGTAGGCATTGATAAACATAAAGTAATTACATCCGGATGTAATGTTAATGTGCAACTTTTGACTAGCGTGTAACAAGTACCAAATGAGGATTATGATTCAAAATTGGTTAGGGTCGTTACATTCAGCCCAGTGTACTACCTTTAAATGTGTTCAATATATAATTTATATGTTCATAAGAATTTAATTATGATATCAGCTCGGTGTATACATGTTTTATATTTTATACTCTTAGATTAGATGTTGCAAACCTAATCATAAACCAAACCAACGACGTATCTTACATAATTATTCTTGTTAACATTATTTTTCACAATGGTATGAGTATCTATTTTGCAGGCATGGCATATCGCAGATAGTTGAAGCGGGCTGGCTTCCACAGGATGAGCATTGGACATTAAACGTTGAGCAGCGCTTAATGTGGACGATCATTGACGACAATACTCGGGTCCCCATGAGAGATGATCATCGTGCGGAGGTACACATGTCTCAGTGGGTTCGTGCATTACGACAGCATTTTGGGTATCATTACACACGAGATCAGGTCCGTCAGAAATTTTATGAATTGAAGGAGCGTTTTCGTCAGTTCCACGAAATCACTCAGATACCAGGGATTTATTATGACTTTGAAACATTTTGTATGGATTTTCCTGACGAGCTACGACCACATACGACACGGGTATGACATGTTATCGCTTTAATTCAATCATTGCAACCTAACAACTGTCATTTCCAAATTAATATTTATTTTTCAATGATTGGTTGTCAATATGAACCTGTTGTAGATCTACCCGTTGGAAAACGATACCACCAGTACCTAGAGCCTCATTACCCCAGCATGCTCGAGATATAGAGCCCAATTAGACTGCCGCTTGGTCCAATAGAGGTGCATAGTGACGGGGGGCATAGCCAGAGTAGTAAAGCACCACATAGTTTTGTGAGAGGTGGCGAAGATGCCCCCATTATCATTTCGGGATCCACTACAGCAACAAACCAAACGCATACCCATATTGCCAGTTGGGGTGTAGTGGAACAGGTAGCTCGTGGGGATGGTGGCCCACAATTGGTGCGCAATATTTCATTAGCTCCACGTCCAAGTCTGGACATGGGTTCTGGAGTTGGCGGAATTGGATTATGGACAGATTACATTCATTGCTTTGGCGTGCAATCCGACCGTGGAGGCCAGTCGTATAGTGAGGGAGACAGTACAGCACGCTCACAGCGGCCACAAGGAATTCCACCACAGCTACGTAACGGTCCTTAAGTAATAGTGGTATTGTTGTAGAATATATGAACCAGTCACTTGTTGTCATATGTTAATTACAAAGTTAACGGGAATATGATTTTGGGCGTCTTTTATCATTTAATGACTCATGTGAACTGATTGTCGTAGTTTAATTGAACACTACTCCGTATTAATCCAAAATATATTTTTCGAAACATTGCAATATATAGTTATAAATTTTAATTAGTTAATACTGGATTATGTGGATCTTCAAAATTATAAAAAATGAAGGGCGCATTGGAGGGTTGATTTACATGTTAAAGGTTTGTATTTGATTTTTAAATACAAATATATTTCATTTTAACCACTTAATATTTTGTACGTAATATTTTTCTACATCATTGGAATAATTAGAAAATTTAAAAAATACAAAATAATATGTCAATTCTATGCGGTTAATTCATATAATACATTATTTCAATAATGTATTTAAATTTATGACCTTGCATAGAACGTCTAACAAAAATATTGTTAATGGATTACTAGAGTGCATTTAATTATTTATAAAAGTGTATTTATATAAATTATATTTTTTTTATTTCCGTACAAATATAATTAGAAAATACTATTTATTTTAATCCACTCACAACTAAATAAATTATATATATATATATATATTCATACATATATATATATATAAATATATATAAGAGACATGATTTGACAATAAATAGTACTTTTTATTTCCCACTAACCAACATCAAAGATAACATACTTATTTTATATTATCTACAAAAACAAATCCAAACATATACACTATCTCTAACTTACACCTATTTATCTTTGTTTTTCTCTCTCTATCTCCACAAATAACACCACAACAAGTTAAAAACAAAACCAAACATAAGGTACGATTGTTGAACAACATAATGTTTTGAATCATTGGAACTGATTAACAAAAAATAAAGTGCATGTCATTAATGGTTGTTTATTAAAGAAATCGTACCTCAAACTTTTTCCACCTAGAACAAGCACTGTCAGCTGTTACGATGGTAGGTTTGGCTAGCAATAATGGATGGAGCAGTACGATCCAATCTCAAGAAATTGAATTTGACAGTACGATTCTTTTTGTGATGAGCTAGCAACTTCAGAGTATCGTAACATGTTTGGTATCCGTTAGACCTCCTTGATATTGTAACAAGGTGCACAACCTTCCAAAAGCATTTCGACTCATTCAAAGATTCTCTATACACGTTATGTCACTTAATTGACATAATCTTCGTATAACTCTAACTTGTTGTGATGTGCGCCTAGCACAACTTGCATCTAATCAAGACCTCCTATAACAATAATAACGATAAAACGACATTAGCACCTCATAGCATTAACTATAAAAGCCTGAATTGCAACAAATATCTCTAATCTTTCTTCAAAACGCATCCTAAATAAAACAACTTATTAAATATTGATCTCAACAATATTTACTAAATATTGGGATAAATAACTCAATGAACATTCTTTTCCAACAACATATAATTCAAAGTAATAAAAGAAAACGCAAGAAAAGTACATTTCAAAACAATCTCACATCAAACAATTAGTTTAACATAAAATAAAAGTAAAGTCGGAAGAATAGAGAACACACATTTCTATTCCAGATTTAATATTTTTTGAAAAATCCTAACAAAAACTTCAAGAACTCAAATACTCGATAACCAAACATTGGTTCAGTGACACTTCAACAAAACTAATCTAGTAAAAACAACCATAAATTAAAAAATAGAGGAAAAGAAAAGCAACTTGCAAAATGGAAGATGAGAGAAAACCCAACCTTCAACTTGGTAGAAACTTGTGTCGCCTTCAACGTCGATTAAACTGAAAAATATAAAAGGAAAACCAAGTTACCTAAAAAATATTTGATGAAATATTCTGGGTCTAATCATTTTAGCAAGATTTTGAAAAGAATCCAAACCTCTTTTGAGTTTTTGCAGCTACAGGAACTCATTCCTCTTCCGTCTTCGTTTATTGTTATTTGAAAATGGGAGAGAAAATATGTTTTCAATTGGAGTAGTTGGGGCAGACTTGTACTTTGTGTTGAAAAATTAAGGGCATTATTGACTTTGTACAACCAGATTTCCTCATACTTAAATGCCGAACAGCTCAACCCACCTAGGGAGGTGGGTTGAGTCGTCTAACCTCAACAGTAAAATAGCAGGGGCCCTAAAACAAAATCGAGCCTTTTATCATGTAAAGTAAACAAATGGTAAACTTATATTATTAGTGTTATTCAACCTTGTCATGTAAACGCACCCTTAGTTGAGAATTCTATATAAGATCGCATCGTATTCAAATATAAGGTTATGCAATTAGCTAGTTAGGGTAAAATTTCTCTTGAAGAGTACACTACAATGGTAAATCCTATTACAATTAAATATCGATCTTTTGATGAAAACTCTGCTTCATGTAATACCACACATGGAAATGATACTAAAAATGATAAGGAGGGTCTACTCAAAAAGGAAGATCCTCTATGCTAATGAGTGTATGTCCACAATTACTTTCACTAATGAAGATTTGCTCCTTCGCTCTAAACTTCATAACCGTCCCTTGTTCATGATAGGTACGCTCGTGAAGATTCTTCTAATCACATGCCACGCTGTATCACATCATAGACTTTAAAACTTCTTATAATATGCTTATTGATCGTCCTGGTTACATGAAAAGTCTATGGTTCCTTCAATGTGGCATTAATGCTTCAAATATTATTGCAATGGCATAGTGAAAAAGGTGTTTGGTGATTACAAATTTTTTATCGAACCCGAATCACGCTTTGCCAATGCTAAATACTACATTGAAAATTCCATAATCCCTTCTTCTAAAGAGGTTGCACGTGCAAGCCCTCACTTTCTCGTATCCGTTGTAGCCTGAATCTCCATACATGTCGAAGATAGTTCATAGTTTATTGCGTTTTGCTTCGTTGTGGTAACGATAGGCCTTTCAAACAAGCATTGTTGCAAGCCAGAAATTCGACCATTAAATGTCGATATTCACATTATATGTAACCTGAATTTTACGACATAATTGGGTTATAAGGGGCCAACAAGAACGTAGCCGGATTAGTTTTTTCCAGTCCTCCCGATAACCCACCATTAGGTCAGCTACTTCATTCCAGGTGAACACCTGGTTTCCCAAAATGCGGTGGAAGGTGTCAAATCTAAGACAGAGAAAATGCAGCTTACTTTTGAAGAAATCCATCGACCACTAGTGGAGGCAAAATGATTGACGACATCTATGCAAACTTAAGCACAAACTCATTCGGTTGATAGGGGTTTCTTTACTTGTAGCATCTCTATGTTTGCCTGAAAAGTATGTTGATAAAAGCAGTGTCCACCGCTTTTGTCCAAGTCTTTGTGTAGAAGTATCTACATTAGGCCATTGACACCTTTCTACTCACCATTATAGTTGGATTTGGAATGGTTCTAGGAAGAACGAGTGTTTCTCATGAAAAGAGGGTGTGCTTGGTTTATACTATAGTGGGGTTTGACAGATATGATTGCTTTGCCATATTATCAAGTACCCCTCTCCATTGGTTTTGAATCCCATTATGACTTGCAGCGATGTTTCATCTCCCCAATGCATTATCATTAACATCTATCTGCTCGCAACTCTTTTGTTCTCCAATAGTCCTCTAGCAAACAGTCTATAGAGTATGTATGATTTGACATATTCCAATTGATGTGACTAGTATGCAAAGGGTCTAAAAGGGTGCCATACTTCCATTTAGTCTTGATTTGACTTTCTTAACCATGGCCAAATATATGTTGGGTGAAATTACCTGCAAAAATCAATTGAGAAATTACCTACCAATATTCACATGTGGTTTTGATATTTATAAATTGAATCTTGTTCATGTTATCAAGATTCACAAATTAAATCTACTTACTATTAATATCCGTAATGAGTAATTAAACTCATTTAATTAATAGTCTAATTAAGGATTTGTTACATTATTTTGCATATCTCATATACCAAGATTTGGTATTATTCGTAAAATGTTATCATAATTGTTGAATTTTTGGCCCACAGCCCAACTCACCAAGGCCCCTCACTGGATGGTAGCCCACTTACTGCTGGCCTATGACCCGTTGACCCGACGCACAAACCCGACCCATCATCTTCTTAACCCTAAAACCCCTTTTGTCTTCCTCATTTTCAGTCGATCGTTTCTTCCTCTTTCTTCTTCATTTCCCTTATTCTTATTTATTTGTATAATTTCGTTCGTAAATTATTGTACAAAGATTTTACAAATATCATTATTTCTGTAATTGTCGCTTAATTTGGACTCATCACTTTGGGATAAATTCCCAACAATAATACAATACGACAAATATATACAAGAATTACAAGTACTACGTAACTTAATATCCTTTGCAAATATTAACTATGATATATTTACCTCTAACACTTCCTCATATTAACTACAAAGTACGGCGTAATTGTGCACTTGCATAAATATATTTTTGGAGGTAAATATATAATTTATAGTTTGCAATAAAAAATATAAGTTCATAACAATATTTTTGTTTCTATCGTTGAAACATTATTTAGGTGTTTTACTTGATAAGAAAATTTCCCTCAATGAGCTTATGTTATATCCTAAAAAACTTTAAGAAATTCATAGATTGTGATGTTCCTTGCTTTGTTATAAGTATAAATAAAACATGTACAAAAATAATGAATTAAAAGAATTGAAAAAATATATGAATATCCAATCTATAAATATATCATATATATAGTTCTATGAAAATTTCAATCTATTATAATGAATGAAAAACTATTATTTTTGAAAACTATAAGAAATTCATCTTCCAAATAACATGTTAATGAGTTTTTTTTGGGAAGTTTTACTTTTGAATATTATTTTTTGATAAATGTCCTCTATTTTATTAATTTCTGTGTTATATGCAGTATTTTTCCTTTCGTTATCTTTGTTGGGTACGAAACCCACGGTGGTATCCTTTATCAACAAAGCCTAACCAACTATTACACTTGATATGGAGTACGAAACTCCTTTAAATTATTACAAACCGAGATTACAAATATAAGGAATAATACACAAAGTAAAGAGAGAGATAAGTGAATGAAAAACCGTGAGTTTAATGGCGGCTCAGGAACAAGCCAGATTCAGCAGAAACAAGGGTCACGGGTCACAAAGCTCCGAAACCACAAAACTCGGCCCACGGTTGCACCTCACACCGAGAGTAGATCACAGAGATCAAGACTGGAAACCCGCCTCACAGTACAGCCGTTCACTCAGAACAGTTTTATGGAAGGGTAGAGGTATTTCACTAGGATGGCTCGGTTATTTCTCTCTTACCCTCACCGGAGAACAATGGCCCCTATTTATTCGAGGAAATAGAGCCGTTGGACAGGAGGGTTTTGGGGTGGCTTTCCTTTAGCCATTGGTTTGGCTAAGGAAAGCCACCACCATTAACGGTGGTGGGAAATGGGGGGTCGGATACTGGGTCGGGTGAGGGCCTTCCGAGTGGGCCATGAGTTCAGTGGATCGAGATAATGGGCCTACCAGCAGATTGGGTCCTGGGCCACATATATACCAACAATCTCCACCTTGGACCAAGACCCATCAAAAAAGAGGGAAATGATCATGGAGTCTTTAGCTGAATCTGTTTGTTTCATCATTGCCAAAAGAAGTTCTCCGTGGACGTACCTGCAGTTTAAACAACTTGGAAGCACATGTTAGTCAGGGAATAAGTGCAGTATTTTCAAACATGTATGAAATTTTTCAAGAGGGAGACTTTTGGTTCTCATGTCTGCAGGATTGTCCTCTGATTTAATTTTCTCCAATTTTATTACCTCTTTACTGACGATGTCTCGAATAAAGTGGTACCTCACATCTATGTGTTTCGTACGATCATGAAACACAGGATTCTTACATAGTTGAATGGATGATTGGCTGTCGGAGTACACAGTCAGTTTTTCATTTGAAGCGCCAATCTCTTTGATGAGGCCTTCTAACCATATGGCCTCTTTGAAGGCTTCTATTGTGGCAATGTATTCTGCCTCAGTTGTAGAGAGAGGAACTATGTGTTGCAGTTGAGATTTCCAACTTATGCAAGATTCACAAAGAGTAAAAATGTATGATGTGGTGGACTTCCTACTATCACGATCATTCCCATAATTAGAATCGACATAACCAACCAATTGAGTGTTCTCGCTACGTTTAGCAAACAGAATTCCAACATTTTTAGAACCATGCAGATATCTCAAAAGCCATTTTAGAGCCTCCCAATGAGGAGGGCCAGGATTTGCCATGTATCTACTCAAGCAACTGATAGCGTATGCAATATCGGGTCTCGTGCACACCATGAGAAACACAATGGATCCAATTACATTAGAGTAAGGTACTTTCTCCATTTTTTCTTTTTCAGCATTAGTGTTGGGGCTTTGGTTTTTACTAAGGTGGAAATGAGCAGCAAGAGGCACAGATATAGGTTTAGAATTTTTCATTGAAAACCTTTTTAAGATAGACAGAATGTAGGATTTCTGATTTAGCAAAATTTTATTTTTATGTCTAACAATGTCCATACCAAGTATCCGTTTAGCATCTCCTAGATCCTTCATTTCAAAAGTTTTGTGTAAATTGGTTTGCAAACGTTTTATGAGATGCAGGCTAGGACTAGCAATGAGCATATCATCCACATATAAAACAAGAAAGATAGGAGAACTATCAACATATTTGAAGTATAGACAATGATCGTAATGGCTTTTCTTAAAATCTAATGAAAGCATGAAGGTATCAAATTTCTTGTTCCATTGTCTAGGGGACTGCTTTAAGCCATACAAAGATTTATTGAGAAGGCACACATAATCAGTATTGATTTTGTCAATAAAGCCAACAGGTTGGTTCATGTAAATATGCTCATCTAAATCACCATGTAAGAAAGCTGTCTTAACATCCATTTGTTTCAATTCCCAGTTGTAGTGTGCAGTGAGTGCAAGAATAATACGAACAGTGGTGTATTTCACAACAGGAGAGAATATCTCATTATAATCAATGCCTTCTTTTTGAGTAAACCCTTTTGCTACCAATCTAGCTTTATACTTAATGGGTTTTCCTGTTTTATTTTAAAAAGCCATTTACAATCAACTACGGAGGAGTTCTTGGGCCTAGGGACTAATGTCCATGTATTATTCTGTTTTAATGAGCTCATCTCTTCTTTCATGGCACTAAGCCATTTTTCTGATTTCATAGCTTCCTCGACATTTGTGGGTTCAGACAGTTCAATGTTCAAAGCAGTGTCGAAATCTCTGAGTTTGGTAGGGATCCTAGTTTCTCTTCTAACTCGATCTCTAGTGAGTTGGTAGTCATTTAGGGGGTTTTCAGTAATGGTTGTCTCATTTTCAGTGGTTACATCCTCATTATCAGTCGTTTGTTCAGCTATATTTTCATTATTCCCTTCCCCCTCTTGGTTATCCCCTATTTGATTCTCCACCTTATTGAGAGTGGGTTCTTTTTCTCTAAGTTGAGTTTTATCAAGGCATGGAAACTCATTTTCGTTAAAAGTGACATCCCTACTTATAAGTACTTTAAAACCCGGTTTACTGCGAACCCAAAGTCTATACCCTTTTGTCCCCTCAGGATAACCAATAAATACACACTTAACAGATCTAGGTTCTAGTTTGTCTATGTTTTGGTGAACAAACGCAGAACATCCAAAAATTCGCAGGTAAGAGATATCAAATTTTCTACCATTCCACACAAAGTCAGGAGTTTTACCAGATAACGGCACAGATGGAGACAAGTTTATCAAATGAGTAGCAGTAAGTATAGCTTCACCCCAAAAGGACTAAGGCAATCCAGAACTAATAAGCATGCATCTAACTTTATCAAGCAAGGTTCGATTCATGCGTTCAGCCACACCGTTTTGTTGGGGGGTATAGGGGTTTGTTTTATGCCTTTTTATACCAAATTTTTCACAGAGACTCGAAAAATCTTTATTGCAGAATTCAAGGCCATTATCAGTCCGAAGGGTTTTCAGTTTCTTCCCAGTTTGATTTTCCACAAGAACTTTCCATTTTTCAAATTTCTCAAAAACTTCGGACTTGTGTTTCATAAGAAAGACAAACACCTTCCTAGAGTAATTATCAATAATGGACAAGAAATAACGATTTCCCCCATGCGTAGGAACACTAGATGGACCCCAAACGTCAGCATGTACGTAATCTAAGATGCATGAGGACATGGAAGGGAGTGATTGAGATGGAGTTGGAAAATGTACTTTGTGGTGTTTTCCTAATACACAATCATCACAGAAATCCAAGTTTTCAATTTTGTCATTCAAAATTCCATCCTTTTTCAAAAAACCAAGACCTTTTAGACTCATATGTCCTAGTCGTTTATGCCATAATGCAGTCATATCACATTCATTCACAGAAGCAGTCATAGAGTCATAGGTAACAGAACATAGATAGAGATTTCGTTTCTTTTCAGCTTTAAACACAATAAGAGAGCCTTTCATGATTTTCATGAGGCCTTTGCCCCATCTACCTTCTAGACCATCCTCTTCTAAAGCAGCACAAGATATCAAGTTGTGACTCAAATCAGGAACATATCTCACATTTTTCAGGGTTAACCTATAACCTTCTTTGAAATTTAAAGAGACGTCACCAAGACCCAAAATTTCACATTTCTTTTCGTTTGCCATAGAGACAAAACCAGATTTTTCATAACGAAAGTTTGAGAAAACTTCTTTGACAGGGCTCATATGGAAAGTACAACCAGAGTCAATAAGCCATTCAAATTTGTTCACAGAATGCACAGAATTTGCTTCATAAACCATAAAGACTTCACTATTTTCATCAGAGACATTATTCACCTTTTCCTGATCATCAAAGCTTCTATCCCTATTGTCACGTTTGGGTTTTCTGCAGTCTTTGATGTAATGACCCTTAATGCCACAGTTATAACAACGTCTTTCTTTGGTTTTATCATCTTTATACGTGTAGTCCCTAGATCTGGATTTACTACGGCCATTTCTACTTTTACCTCTGTTGTGGCTTCTACCTTTGTTTTTAAAAGCATTGTTTCTGAAATTGGATCTACTTCTAGCAAGATTTACCTCATGATTATTCTGACTAGGTCTATCAGCTTTTAAGTCCATTTCTTTGCTCTTAAGACCATTAACCACAGTGTCTAGGTTGATGCTATCTCTACCATACTTAATAGCAGCTTTCACGTCAGAATAAGATTCAGGAATTGCATTCAATAGCACAATAGGGGTGTATGCATCAATGTTTTCATCACCAGTAAGTTTGATGTCTTGTATCAACTTGGTAAAATCATCAAGATTTTCATCAATGTTTTTGGAAAGATCCAATTTATAACGAAAAAACTTTTCTAAGAGAAAAAGCTTACTGGGTAAAGATGTTTCAGTATATAAATCCTCCAATTTTCTCCAAAGCTCTTTAGAGGTTTTTTGTTTTCCCACTTTTCTAAGAACATTATCAGAAAGGTTTAAAATAATGGATGAGTAGGCAAACTCATCATTTTCCAATTGTTTTTCTTCGGAAACATTTTCAGTGTATTTTCCGTCAATCGCTTTAAACACTTTTTGTTGGATTAAAATGCCTTTCATTTTCTGTTGCCAGATGGAAAAATCACTTTTCCCGTCAAAGGGTTGTAAACTATATCCGGCCATTTTGAAAATAATTAGAGGTAGAGGTCACTATTTTAAGGAAAACAGAGGTTTTGATTTTTAAGCAGAAAATGAAGAACTTTGGAAGATGGCAATCGCAGAAAAGGTCACACAGAATCAGGATATCGAAACAGAGACAGAAATTAATCAGTCAATTTCGGTAATAGTGCAGACAGCCAGAGTATTAACAATGTTCTCAGATCATCACAGGTCAAGATAATGAACACAGATCACGATTTCAAATCACAGATCAAGATATTAAACCAGAGAAGTGGCGAGAACAGGATATAGCAGTTATCGCAATAAATCTCACAAATCACAAAGAGAAAGAGAAATAAACAGGACCAAGGCCTTTCCAGCCTAACGCCCAGTCCAGATACCCGACGACCTCAGGGGTCCGGCCAGGAGGGTAGTTAGGGGGATAAGCACCTCGGTTATCAAACAGATATATAGTGCTGAAAAAATAAAAAACAGTAAATAGAGGAGGAGTTCAAGCGAGTTACCACCACCACGGCGCGGAGAGGATAGGAACAGTGCTCTGATACCACTGTTGGGTACGAAACCCACGGTGGTATCCTTTATCAACAAAGCCTAACCAACTATTACACTTGATATGGAGTACGAAACTCCTTTAAATTATTACAAACCGAGATTACAAATATAAGGAATAATACACAAAGTAAAGAGAGAGATAAGTGAATGAAAAACCGTGAGTTTAATGGCGGCTCAGGAACAAGCCAGATTCAGCAGAAACAAGGGTCACGGGTCACAAAGCTCCGAAACCACAAAACTCGGCCCACGGTTGCACCTCACACCGAGAGTAGATCACAGAGATCAAGACTGGAAACCCGCCTCACAGTACAGCCGTTCACTCAGAACAGTTTTATGGAAGGGTAGAGGTATTTCACTAGGATGGCTCGGTTATTTCTCTCTTACCCTCACCGGAGAACAATGGCCCCTATTTATTCGAGGAAATAGAGCCGTTGGACAGGAGGGTTTTGGGGTGGCTTTCCTTTAGCCATTGGTTTGGCTAAGGAAAGCCACCACCATTAACGGTGGTGGAAAATGGTAACAAGAATCTGACATAGGAAGCAGTAAGAAGAGAGAGGGAGATAGTGTATCTCATCGGCAGCGGCGCAGAGGAGTGAAATGAGAGAGGGAGAGTTGACTTAGGGTTAGGTTTGGGGGTTTAAGTAGTGTTACCTGGGTCGGGTCATGAGGGTCGGATACTGGGTCGGGTGAGGGCCTTCCGAGTGGGCCATGAGTTCAGTGGATCGAGATAATGGGCCTACCAGCAGATTGGGTCCTGGGCCACATATATACCAACAATCTTTTATAATATTTTTTTCTATTTTTAACATTATTCATGATTATATACTACTATTTTAATTTTTATAAAAATTTGCTTTGTATTAACTAAACCTTACTTTGTTTTTTGTTTTTTTTTAACATCTAGCTAAACCCTTTTAAAGTATCAAAATAGTTCTATTCGTCTAATAAGGGCCTATACTTGAGCCATTGTATTTACTACATTCTAAGATTTCAAATTTAGTTATGTATTATATTACTATTTACATGTTTCTCTAATGTGTAGTTAAGTGTTTTTGATTTATTCATATTGAAATAACTTTACTCATAAATCACTCTTTTTAAATTTTTCAAACACACTGCCACTGTCATATGATTGATAATTCATACTTTTTAATATTTTCCAAGATATATATATATATATATTCATATTGAAATGACTTTACTCATAAATCACTCTTTTTAAATTTTTCAAACACACTGCCACTGTAATATGATTGATAATTCATACTTTTTTAATAATTTTTTAGATAAAATTTCGTCTTTAATTTTTTTTTCTTTAAGAAATTTATTCAGTTAATACTAAATTTTATTTTATTTTTATAAGGAGTACCTTAAGCAAGGGTGTAATTGTTCTTTCACAATGAGGAACAAATACTTGTGGATTAATTCAACATACATAGTATAGATACGATTAAGGAAAGTAGAGCGTAATTTGGAATATTGCAATCCAAATGGAGATTGACTAAATAAAACCAACTGCGAAGTGTGAATGCAGGTATTTGAGAGCGGGTTAGTGAACGAATTGTGTTCCCATATTTAAACAACTATTTATGTTTCGAAAAATATTCCTCAAAAAACTCTCAGTTAAAGGAGACAAATTTATTGCATTCCCAAAAATTTTTTGGGGACACCTCAACAACTTATATGAACTACTTAATCCTGAAATACCATACCTTGGAATAATTGGAGCACTGATGTATCTTGCTAACCATTCAAGACCTGATACAACATTTGCTGTTAAATTATTAGCAAGATATAGTTTTTCACCAACACAAGGCATTGGAATGAAATTAAGTATATATAGTAAAACCTTTATAAATTAATAACCTTGGGACTATGAAATTTTATTAATTTAGAGAGATATTAATTTATGGATTAATTAATATTTTATTAATTAAAAGAGAGACTTTTTAAATTCAGCAAATTTAGTACATATGTACTGAAAATAAATGAATTCATATATGTTTCATTAATTATATTCATGCAGTAATAATTTTTTTGTAACTAATTAAATATATTCATGTATAATATCAATTCATTTTATACAATTAACTATTATATTCATAGACGCATGTATCAATTTATTGGAATTATTAAATATACATGTTTATATTAATTTGTTGCACTTAAATAACTATTATAGCCAATTAAATATATTCATGTTATGATGAATAAAATATATACTATATAAATCTCAATACGAAAATAAAATAATTTATAACACCCAACCATGTCTTCTCATCTAAAAGGCATCGCAAAATCATCCATGAATGATCCAATGCGTAAAGCATTACAAACTTTATAATTGAGCAAATTACCATAATATTTATAATTATAATATTTATGAATTATTAATTTAGAGTTTTAATGGGACCTAATATTTATAAAGGAATTTTTTGAAAAATTATTATCTTATTATCTTATCGAATTTGATGATTTTTTACAAAGGCCCAAGTCGGGACCAGAAGATTTTATTATTTTAGAGAGTTTATTAATTTATAAAAGTTTTACTATACTTTGTTATCTTAGAGTATGATGGATATGGAGTTATTCTATTCGAATGTATCCACTTCCAATCTAATTAGTTATGCAAGTGCTGGTTATTTATCTTATCCTCATAATGGACGATTGTAAACTGGCTATTTATTTATCTATGGTGGTACAAGAATTTCATGCAATCTATGAAATAAAAAATAATAACTGCATCATCAAATCATGCAGAAATTATAGCAATACATAAAGTGAGTGGAGAATGTGTTCGGTTTAGACCCATGATTCAAGACATCTAGGGGACTTGTATTATCATTTGAAAAGATAATCCTGATGATCCTATATGAAGATAAACGGCATGTATTGCTGAAGTGAAAGAAGGGTACATCAAAGGGGGTAGAACGGAACATATTTCACCAAAATTCTTCTTCACTCATGATCTTCAAAAGAATGATGATATTGATGTTCAACAAATCCGTTCAAGTGAGAATCTAGTAATGATATTTTAATGAGGGTGAGTAAAAACGCACTGCACTCTATTTTCTTGACCATGGTTTTTTCCACTGGGTTTTCTTGATAAGATTTTTAATGAGGCAATATATAATTGCGTAGTTGCCTCATTAAAGAATAAGGTACTCTTTTTCCTCCACTAGTTTTTGTCCATCCGGGTTTTGTTTGGTAAGGTTTTAAAAAGATATATTCTTGATTAATGAACATCCAATTGGGAATTTTATGAAATTTTAAAGTTTGTGAATGAACTCATCTTCATCTCCCTTACCTTTTACATTCTCTCATAAATTGTAAACTCTTGCGATTCCTCTCCCCTCATCAAAGATGAACTTTTGGTTGTAATCTTAGAACCTATAAATAGACCATTTTATTTTGTATGATAATATGATAAAATGATGATGGGACTGTTTTACCTTTCAAGGGCTTCAAAAATGCAATTTTACCCAGTAGATCTGCATCCTCTTGATCGGGTTCAGGTTGCCACTCGGGTCGAATCCAGCGACCCGCCTCCAATAACCCGAGACACATGGCAGATGTCAATTGGACAACAAAATCCCACTTTTTATATGCTATAAATACCCCATGCTCAATACATTTATAATACGCCGTTTCTACTTATTTCTTTACTTTAGATCGCTCAGACTTGCTAGCTCAACAGCGACCTGCTTACGCGACCTTGATATTAAGCACTAAATTAAGCATCGGAGGATATTAGTTGGGGGCTACCCCAACAAGCTTAACGATTTGCTTCTTTTTTCTCAGGGCTTACATCAATTTGGAAGAGGTAGCGACCTCGAAACCCTTGGAGGATCAGTTCATTTGGCCAAAGAAATTGTGTAGATTTCGACCCGAATCAAATGATATAAAAATATTTTCTTCTTTTCTTTCAATTAAAATTCTCATATTATTACAATTTTATATAGGTTTCATAAGAAATAACACATATTACTAGTGAATTTATATATTTATTATGACTTTACCTCAAATGCCAATTAATATATGGTTGATGAACCTTTGAACGTTCTCCAAATCCGCACGTGCGTAATCTCTTCCGAGGCGAGGCAAAAAAACCTTTCGAACAAGAGAACAACACAAATCAGATAGGCGGAACTCACCCCCTTCCATCTTAACCCAATTCGATTAACGTAGTTCACGTCCGCATTCGCCCAAACACACACACTCGAACGCTGGCACTGGCAGATCACACAGAATTAATTCGCCTGGATCACAGTTGCTCGCTTGTGCTGTGTTAACTCGGCTGAGTTGGAATCTTTCGAAGGTTTTTTTGGCGCCGCATGTGCCATTTGGAGGATTGATTCTAGGGCTTCCTTGTTTTGAGCTGCGATAAATTGTTGAATTTTGGGTCTGCAGAAGCTGGCTATGGACTACGAGTCGTACGATAGTAGTGGTCGGTAATTCTTCTTGAAAGCCCGAAGGATTTCGTTGTTTGTCAAGCAAATTAGGTTTCCTAGTGATTTGTTTAGTTTATCTGGGTTAGGGTTTGTACAAAAATTGGGGTTAGGGTTTGTGAGTTGCATGCATTGTTGTTCCTGGGGGCATATTAGTGATTAGGATTATAGTGACCGTACAAAATCGGGCGTTGGGGTATTAATTCTTGAATTTTCTCTCGAAGACTGCATTTTTTATTTGGCTCAGCATTTGGTTTCTGCTTTTATGTTTTAAACTTATTTGCAGGACAAAGTGTAGCCTGAGCCCAGGAAATAGAAGTTTTTATGTTATTATAAGTTTGACATGTTAGACATTCTCATCGGATTTTACCTTTATTAGTTCCGGATTCGTATTAGGACCCATTTTTTGTGGATGGTTAATCGCTATGCCTATGCCCAAGTTGTGTTGCATCAACGTTGTAGTTAAACACTGACTTTTCACCATGATAGCTAGAAGGATTTGTATTGTTTTCTTCAAATTTTGCAGTTGCTAGGTTGTAAAAAATTCAAAGGAAAAAGATTCGGGTCTGTAATAATGCAAGAATAGAATACGATTAAGTTCTATTTATGGACATGCCTTTCCTGTGAAAGAGTTGGAGAGTTTGAACCCACCTTTCTCCTGATAGAATTTTGTCTGGATTCATATGTCACTGGTTGTTGCTGTGGTTGTTTTACATTTTATTCATGTCAAGGAAGAAGGATTTTGATTTGGACCTTCTTTGTACTCTGATAAAGGTCCTGGTGGTGCCACTTGTTTGACAATTTAAACCTTATAGCTTGATCAAGTTTTTTGGACTTCATTCTTTTCAGAGAAATGGAGTTGGGTACACTTCATTAATGATTGCAATTTAGGCAAGTGGTGGGAACATGGAAAATCTGTACATGATTAAGCTGCATGACAATATCGCAAAATGTTTGACTAATGGTCATGAAGTATTCTTGTTGGGTGCATCAGTTAAAATCACTCATTAACGTGAATACCTCCAACTATTTTCAAAATTAAATACATATCATGAGTGCTTATTACACATGCAAATTTGGCTGCTTCAGTTATTCTTTCTCCTTCTTTTCCTCTCATTTTCTCTTTCTACAAAATGATGTAGGCTCACAGGACTAAGTATGTGATTCTTCATTAACTTATATAATGATCCATTAGAACATAAGGTATGAAGTTTTGTTTCACCATGATGTATAGATTTTACAGTATCACCTTGCTTTCCTGCTATTTATCAACATTGGTTAACCATCCATTGGATCTTGAATGTTGGAATTTTGTTTCTCTGTGACTTGTGGATTGAGCTGGATCACCTTGCACTCTCACTGTAAGCATATGGGGCTTTAGTATTATAATGATTTATAAGGTGTATTAATTTATGAGTTGGATCATTGTGAGCCAAGATCACCGCAGTATGTAACTAGTAAAGCCAATTTTGGCTAACAACCTCAGTTTACCACTAATATTAATTATTTTTGCAGAGCTCTGTATGTGAATGCATGATTTCTTATCTGGCATTTTATGTAACCGGATCCTTATAATTGTTTAAACTTTAGATGGCTTCTATTACTTTCTTCAAGTGCCAAAGTACGTTTTGTACTTGTTTTTTTAGGTTAGTGAGCTTTGTATATGAGGTATATTTATTTCCTTCCCTGTTTTGGTTTTGATACTGAGCAGGAACTGATGATGATTTTCCCCCACCACATGGTCCACATCAGAATAGAATGTCAAGAGGTGGCCGCATCTCTGGTAATGGAAGGCCTGCAGCCATGGGTTCTCTCCCGTACCCTAGAATGTATGATGAGACTGATATGCAAGCTAAAATTCACCAGCTTGAGCAAGAAGCATACAGTTCAGTTCTAAGAGCCTTTAAAGCTCAAGATGATGCCCTTTCTTGGGTACTGTTTGCATGTTGAGATCATGAATCTAATATGGCATATTTGTTTGATCAGGTTTATATGTCTGCTCAATGAAATGTATTTTCTTCAGGATAAGGAAGGTTTAATAACTGAGCTTAGGAAAGAGTTAAGATTATCAAATGAGGAGCACAGGGATATCCTCAGCAGGGTTAATGCAGATGAGACAATCAGAAAAATAAGGTTTTGTATATAAAACAAGCTTTGTTAGGAATCATGCCAAGTTCTTTAATTTAGTAAAATGACCCTTTTTTGGTTACCAAAAATTGGGAATATCAGGGAGTGGAGACAATCTGGTGGGCTTCGACCAGGCGCTCATGGTGCCAGTCAAGCCGTCCATGAGGCAGTGCCGAGTCCTTCTGTCTCAGCTTCTCGTAAAAAACAGAAGATTGCCCCATCATTGCCTTCTCAATCCTTTGGTGGGCCATCTCCTTTCAACACACAGCCAGTGGCTGCTGCTAACCAGCCATCCTCATCAGCCGCAAAGCGTGGACAGATGATGGGGCCAAAAGGCAAAAAGCACAAATCTGTGAGTTAGAAATTTCATCACTAATTGTAACCCTGCTATGAAGCTCCTGATGCTAATATTGAATAATTTGCTTTCCTGGTCAGATACCCCCAGGCTCATCTTCAATGAAAATGCAGTATCCACCTGGTCCAGCTGGAAGAGGTCAGTTTGGTAACCGCATTTCTTCTGGTGGCCTTACAAATCAACCTGCACAAGGAGGTTCGTTTGATCCATTGGTTGGAAGGAAAGTAAGGACCAGATGGCCTGACGATAATAATTTCTATGAAGCTTTGATAACTGACTATAATCCAGTTGAGGTATAGCTTACTTTTCAGTATTTATTGACTCTCGTTTTGCTCATTCTGTGCCTAAATTCACTATGTGGTTTTCCAGGGTCGACATGCTCTTGTTTATGACATAGGTACTGAAAATGAAACTTGGGAATGGGTGAACCTGTCTGAGGTAGACACTTGCTTCATTATCCTTCCTAGAACCTTGCGGATTCAATTTGTTTTTTTTGGATATTTTGAGCATTTTGTGTTGTCTTTGTTATGAATATGTCACTGTTGGTAATTGCATTCAGTTCTTATGTTATATGAATTAACAATAGATAAGCTATTTCTTATGT
>NC_026155.1:5430755-5602489 GCF_000512975.1 Sesamum indicum | reverse complement strand
GCCATTGCGATATGTACTGCCATAGTAAAGTTGCATAGTGAATTTCTGGCGCTCGATTCATTATAATTTTGATGGTCTACTTTCCACCTTGCTAATTTCCAGGTCTTAGTTAATGCTCCATTAACTCCGCCACTGGTTATTTGTCTATTTGGTTGTGAAGTTATTATTATGAAGCAATGCAAAATTGTTGTTTTATTAAGTGGTTTAATGGCCCTACTTAAACATTACTGAAGTGATGATTATCATGCATTCTCGTCCACACTGTCCTTAATTGTCCTTGCGATATTTGAAGTATCTCTTGGGAGAGACTCACTCAAGACTAATTTATATTCCGACCAAAACTTTTGGTGGTCAAGGTTACTCCTCTCACTTAGTTATATCTCATTGGAACATTTTTCTTAATGCACACCTCATTTAGAGTTACACTTGAGCTATCAGCTATATGTGTATATTCATGTTGGACAACAAGCACTTTTGAAGTGTGGTTTCTGGATACCTAGTTTTAACCTGCAAAGCAAATGTAAAAATTTGGCTTACGGTATAGTTTGGATGATGTTATCTTGATATCACCTTTATTATTTTGATAATGAAGAAAACTTTCCTGTAATACCTCATTGAAATTTCCTTCTCGTGGGATGTCTTGTTTTGAGGCAAAGGGTATGTTTGATATAGGGAATAGGCTTTTTAGCATGGGGATAAAGTAAAGCTTAATAGCAATTTCTAGGACAAGAAAAATTTTCAACAAGAAGAAGAAATAGAAGCCAAGCTGAGTGCATTGGGTGTGCGAAATTTTCACACGTGTTGCCTTATAAAGTGTCTTTGCCAAGTAGCGTAAGCACCATTGTACAATAATAAGAAGAGAGAGATCTCTGCCACAGATGAAAGTATCAACTTGTAAATGATTAAGGAAACTATAGTGATCTTAGATTCTTAGCGAAGAACAGGGTTATGTTGAGTATTGCACTGATCCTTTGCCTTTTTATCTGTAGATTTCTCCAGAGGATATACAGTGGGAAGGTGAAGACCCGGGAATTTCTCGTCATGGAGGCTATGGTGGGCCAGCCCATGGAACGAGCCGACCTCTTGCTCGAGATAATCCTCCGGGTTCTGGAAGAGGGAGGGGACTAGCAAAAGGTCAATCCAGGAAGGACTTTCCACCATCGCAGAATGGCATTGGAAAGAAGGGACCTAACGACATTCAGTTGCTCCATACTGATACTCTAATCAAGGAGGTAGGCAATGGTGGTCTAGTATATATATTTTGGCAATTGCTACTTATTATTGAATTTGAAACTTGGCAGGTGGAGAGGGTTTTTGGTGCTACCCACCCTGACCCTGTGGAGATAGAGAAGGCAAAGAAAGTGCTGAAGGTTGAGATCTCTACATTTTCTACTATTTAATTTCATGCAAAATCTTCTATTTCAGATAGTTGTATTATTTTGCTTTTGGTGGAACAGGAGCAAGAGCTAGCACTTACTGATGCTCTTGCAAGGCTTGCAGACTTATCGGATGGTGAAAGTGGTATGCTTCTGCATTTATTTTTTCTTGATTCTTGTTTTGATCATTGACAGTTATATAATTTTTTCAGATAAACACTCTCTGTTTGCTATATGAACAGTCTAAATTGCTGATGCCTCAATGGTTGCTGACCTAAGATTACAATAAAACCTGATGTTTCCTGGTCAGTTTTTAGTGAACCCAAAGAAGGAAAAGCAGTTGTGCTTGATGTTCTCATCTCCGAGTGTGTCTAGGCATCCGATTGCTGGGAAGCTACCACTAATATGATAGCTACAAATTACAGTTATTTTTGGTCAATGACGTTGAGTGTTTGAAAGAGATAATAGGGAAAAGAAAACTAGAAAGAAAAAGCAAAAAAAATTATAAATAAATACAAAGAACAATAGCATACACTGTGTGACCATGATAATGCTGGTCTTTTGTTCACATGTATTGGCCTTTGAGTTGAAGATATCACACCTTTTAGTTTACAGGAAGAGATCACTGACAAACAACTGAAATCAAATCAATAATCTGAAAAAGCATGCCCCTACAGAAACTAAAGCATTGGAGAGTTTTCTTATGTTATGGATCCAAATGCACAAGAGCAGGCTCAAGTCCATTTTTATTAGTAAGACTTTTGATTGCTGAGTTAAGGCCGCTTCCAATATGACACTCTCTCAAGATGCTCAATTTGGAATGACTGAGCGGTTGGTTTATTTCTTGCTAACAACCATTTTTTATTGGAAATCTGTTGACAATGTACCAGGGGAAAAAATGGCAACACTTTTTAAAGCACTGCTCGGTGAAATAGTTAGGAACACTAACAATTGGTGTATTAATCTTCCAAAAGGACTGCAAGTTTTTGTTTGTCTGTAAATTTCAGTTTTGTGCTGTTTTTGTCTCTTTCATATTGCCAATGCAAATGGACTTGGCCAAACTTTGTATAAGTTGCACTACGTTCCTATTAGGAAAGATTTGCTAGTACATTTTGTTTAATTACAGTATCATCCCTGGTTACATGCTTCTCATCGTGATTCCTTGTGACAGACGAGGGTGGTCGCTTCTTACATGGGCAAGCAATGGACAGAGGTTAACTATGCAATAGCAAACATCTAGGGTCGGTAGATAGGGGGAAGGATGTAAGATAGTGTGGCAGTTAGTGCTGGAGTCAGGAGCCTGTATCTACTAACTATATCTCATCATGGAAAGTACAGATTGATTTAGAATTGTTGTATTATGCCAAATCCAGTTACATTCCCTTTAACTTCTTGATTGCTTTAGTTCAGTAATTTAGCATATAGACCAAACTATAGGTGGATGGATGGATGGATGGATTGTTTTGTCCTTTTAAGTTAGTGTTTTTGTAAAATATCTAGTGTTGACAATAGCATGTTGTTCATGTAAATCAATTTTGTTCCTGTGGGCTATTATTATATGTAGGTTTTGGTCTTGGATTTTACATACTGCTCTTTTCTTTTACAGTTTCCTGCTAATATTTGTAAAAGGTATTCTTACCCTACAGAAGTACTTCAACTTAATAAGTCTAATATTTATATGTATATATGTCTATGTAGGTATATATGAACATGTTTAGACAAATACAGAGAGGATTTGGGGACTGGTATGTTTTATGCAATGTTGCAAGGATAAGGGTATGTGGATATAGGCCAATGAGGTCTAAGGTTTTATAATTTTAGAGATTATGGGCTCGAGCCTTGCCTTTTGCGTGGGATGTTGTTTTTATTGAATAGTAGGTAATCAATTTATTTCAATTAACAATAGTTCATCACTCTTACTTTAAAAAAAAAAAAAAGTTTGGTAGAAATGGCAAATATATATTGTGATAAATATTATAATTAGCGGGTGGCACATTGGATGAGCGTGTGAAAAGAAAAAACGAATTAAATGAATAAGCACAATATTTTTTTGTATCTTAATAGAATTAAGATATAAATTTATACTATGGGCATAATTTAATTTAAAATTTTATTATTATACTTTTTGTTAAATTAAATAAAAAATTTGAAGTAAATAAATAATTGGCCAAACTTGACAAAACAAATTAATGTTAAATGTGTGAATAAAAAAAATATTGAGAAAATTAAAGAAAGTGACATCTTGAAGGTAAATAAATATATTTAAGGGTATTTTGGCAATAAAAATTTTAATGATTAAATTATAAATAGATAATATAAAAATTAATTAAATATATAACTATCTAAAACCTAAACCGTATAACTTTATTAATAAATAATGACGTTTTACTAATCATTATTACACACTTTTTTGTACCCACTACAAGTCTAGAACTATTACGATTTTCTTGTTTTTTCCCACATTATTTGCGTCGAATTCCACATTTCTCCCCCCAGAAATCAGTTCAAATTTCAAGTCGCTCCATTCTCTCTTTCTTAATTAACTGATTCTCGCTCTTTAACAAATCAAGTTCCGGCTTCAAGCCCAAACGCGCCTCTGCCACGTCATCTTCTTTCCCATACCCGCCTTTTGTCCGGGCACGTGCTCGACCGCTATTTTCCGAAGCACTAGATACGGCAATTCCTTCGACAAAAACTCAGCCCACGAACCACCACCGCCGCCTTCCGCAGTCGCTACCGGAGGAAGAAACTTCATGCTCCACCCGAGCCTCACCACCGAATGATTTACTGGCACCGACGTTGTCGCTCGCATCTCCCCTTCAGTCAATACCCCATACGCACGAGAAAACAACTGATTCCAAGTCAGTCTCTCTTCCGAGACGACAACATTTTCAACCGCCAGAGACTCATAATTCTCAGAAGACAGATTCAACTGCGGACTTTCGACAAGACTCCGAACAGAAAAATCCCCCGATCGAGGCTTAAACTGGAGAAGAAAGCTGGGCCGGCAATTATTACCGATGGAGTTGAATTCCGCGCTAATGGATATAGGCGACTCGGCAGGCGATCCGAACTTCCCGATGCCGGTTCTCAACGTCACCCCAAACTGGCGGCACGAATCGTTAGGCCTGTAGGAGAACCTCAGCAGCGGGCCGGAGCGAAACGCGGTGCTGAAACTGATGCAGAGCTCCTTGTAATCTCCAGCTTCGACCCTGGAGGAGAATGGGACGCCAAAAATGGTTAGTGGGATCTTGGCTTTGACAATCGGGTTTTTAGGGTCTTCACGGAGAGTGAGTGAGGCTTTCATTGCTCACGAGAAAGCAGGGAATTTTTTATTTCATGGAGTATTTTGATGTGATGAGATGAGATTTTAATGGAGGTATGGCGTGTTTAGGGTAGCTGGATTTAGCTTTCAGACTCTTTATTTCGGGAGCCACTGAGGACTGTTTGGACACTAAAAATTTGTTTGGAAAGGATCAATGAAGTTGGTTTAATCTACGTCACTACGTGTACCTTCTACCATCTCATTTTGTGTTGGAATGTCATGAATTGACTGGCTTTGTCGAGAAATAACAGTAGATAATTTATGTAATTATTTCATAAATAAATTTTGTATATAATTAAGTAATTATGTGTATATAAATATAAAATCATATAGACACATAATTGTGGATTGAATTAACTTTAGCAGCGGAAGTAGTTGAATCATGTATTCGAATCTTTTTCGTCTGCAAGCTCATGCTTTTGATTGAATCACGAACACATTGTCTTTCTTGTTGATTTGAGATCACATTACGAGCATCTTCAATACTTCACCTCGTTGGATCTTGCTCTTACATTGTGGAAATCACGAACACGCCTTGCTCGCGTCGGTGGATTAGTATCAGAGTAACCCACTCATTTACACCTCTCAAATCCAAGGAATCTATGGTGATGCTCCAACAAAGAACATAGAGAGAAAAATTAGAGAAAATAAATTTGGAGAGAGTATTGTGATCAATTCATTTCTAACACATTTGTGTTTTTGTGTGTTCTAATTTGATCATAACTATGTATTCTATTTATAGGTGTACACAACATTATCTCTAAGAGGAGTCTATATCTCAATATATAATTCGAAGACTACAAACTCTATGTCACTTAGGTCTATCCCGAAGGAGTCTTTATTCCAAGTATTTGAAAGTCTCAATCATTATCTCAAATATGGATGCATATTGCGTCTCGGGTCCACTAACCTGACACACTAATCAACATCTCCTACTGATACATATTTGATTCAATCTCTATGATACTCATCATCTTAACTTCTCAATCCCACGTTCATCCCTTCATAGGAAATGAGGCGTGCGATAAAGAACAATGAGGAGAGTTATATTAAGTCATCACCTAACTAACATAATCAGGCTTGATCATTCAAAGCCTAGTCCATTGAAGTCCAAGCCCAAGACCCGATTTGATCTTGTCTAGGTCCAAAGAGAAAATGGTTTCTCATGGAAGAGGAGGGTGAAAAAATCGGTATGGTCCGGAAATGCGGCGAAGCGTGAAATAAAAAAAAATTAAAATAGTTCAAAGGGACGTTCCTTTTGTAACATGTGGCTAAGACATGTCAAGACATGTGGCTAGGGATGAAACAAAAGGCACAAAAATATAACATGAAACTTTACCTTTTGTTTCTTTATATGAGCATCAACGTGCATTATTTCCCTTTTCGTTCGTCTTCCATTCACTTTAGGATCCAAATTAGAATCCCTCTAATTTGTCCACACCACACTATGGAATAGATATAGTTCTTTTCCTATTGCTATATAGAACAAAGAACAAGAAGAAAAATAACTCCAAACAAACATTATTGTTTAGTACTTTTGGATTGTTTTATGTTCTAACTTGAATCAAATTCTATATAGAACAAAAGTAGAATATTCTGAGAGAGAAATGGGAGCAAATTTCGTGGCTCATCATAGGTTATGTTGGATATGTTTGTAGTTTTGTATATTACATATAATTAAATTCAAAATTCAAGTTTACCAACAGATTTTCATCCACTGACTTAACACGACTCGAATGGAAAAAGCCAAACTTTTGTTTCCACTTCATCTTCAAATTGTCCAGCGCCTGAATGGAGGCGTGATCGCTATTATCAATCACTTTGTGCGCCAAAGTGAGAAATTCCTCAATGTTGAATTGTAACCGGATGTGTTCCAATGAACCCGTCGCATGCGAGCGTCCGTCCTCCTCTGTTCGCGCTGTTCGAGCATGATCACCGCCATTCTCGTTGCTGACACTATCATCGTTTCTCCTTCCTCCTCAATGACGTCTTCTGCCATCTCCGCCGTATCACCATCATCACCGCCGACGGAAGTTAGGGGTTTAGTGTGTGTCGTGAGGTGTGGTAGTGGGTGTGAGAGAAGAGAGATTTTTGAGAAAATCCATAATTCTTGATAACCACAGTTTTAGGGGTTCCCAATTCTTCAGCCCAACATCAACAGATCTACGCCGCTGTGATTCCGATGATTTTTGCTACAGTTGGATGTCTTTCTGATTGATTAAGACCCAATTCCTCTTCCCCCTTTGTATAACTAAAAGAATCATGGAGTAAGCTTTATTAACTGTAGGAATCGGATCCATCTAGGGGTGTAAATGAGTCGAGCTCAACTTTTTTGGTGAGCTCGAGCTCGAACTTGGTATAATTTTTTAATTATTATTATTATTAGATTAAATTATGTGATTGAATCACCAAATTTTTATATAAATTTATAAGTTATAAAATAGATTGCGTAATGTATACTATGTTATAAATATATCAAAATATAATATAAAATTTTAATTTATTGTTATAAATATAAACTACTAATTAGTTTAGTAGTAATATAATTAGTAAAATATACTAAAAAGCAAATTCATACTGAATAATTTAAAATTGTAGAAAAGTATCCATTATCTGGAATAATGCAATTGAAATACATAAAATATTTTATAGTTGAGATTAATATATGTTCACAATCTGCAATAAATTTATATATTTATAAATGTTATATTGTTGAACAACATGGGTTAATCGGGCTATCAAAATTCAGATCAAACCGTTAGATATAATCAAACTTTACAAAAAAATACATTTGGTAAAGTTATAAACTTATTGGATATATGGATGTCGAGATATCATATTTGGAACATAAGAGTAATCATTCAAAATAGTGTGTCATTGAATCAGACTATGTGATTTTAAATCATACCGTCTGATATGATCTAATGAACACAGTCTTATATATATATATATTTAAATTTAATATGAATCGGGTGTTCGAATTTTAAGATATCGTAATTATTATTTAAATTTTTTGATCTCATTATATATATTAAAATAATAATAAAAATAATTAAAATTATTCAACCATCATCATCATTATTATTATTATCATGATTTTTAGATTAATTCTTAGGAATCATTAAATTTCGACATAAATTTATAAGTAATAAAATAGATTGCATAATGCCTAGTATGTATCTTGATATAAATATAAAAATAAAAAAAATATATAAAAAATAATCATAAGTGAATTACTTGTCAATTTAAAAAAGTATAACACAATACAAATATATATTAAAATATAACGTAAAGTTTATATGTGTCATATTAAAAGTAATTTTAATTATAAAAAATATTATAATTTACTAAGTTGTTGATTGAATTTATTTTTGTATAAAGATTAAATGTATAAACAAAAATATCATAATTTATTATTATCCAAAATAAAATATATGATATTGATTAATAATTATAATATATAATCAATTTTGAGTTTGAATAGGAAATTAAATATATAAAAATTTTAACTACTCGCTAGCTTTCCGAGCTGGCTCGACTCGTCTGCCACCACTAGATCCGTCACCAACATTTGAGTCATCATCATGCTACATATCTTTCTCTCTTTGGTTGCATATATGTGTGTGTATATCTATATATATATATTAGTGATTATAGCATGTCGTCTTTGCGTGCATATAATAAATAATTATTTACGCTTTAAAATAGATTATATATAAGAATAAGATATATAAATCAACACATCACATTTAAAAAAATAAATAAATAAAATAAAATAAATTTAGAGATATTATCGACACAACTATAAAATTGGTGAATGAAATTTTCATATTAGTATAGATAATATAAATGGTTAGAAAAATTTGAGAGGAGGTGGCTGAAAAAATACATAAGGATATTTTTTATAAAGTAACCCTTATTTATGAGTGAAAATGAGGTTTTCTTTTTATATACTATAGACATAGATAAAGATATATAAATACAGTACGTACTAGAATGAATTCATAATTAAAAATATAACTTTTCAATTTTAGAACAACCAATAGGAAAATTCATTATATTAAAAAAATTCAAAATTTTGAAAATTAAAATTTAGTCAAAATTGATCTATTTAAAATTTATAGGCCCCATGCTACCTTGGTAATTAAATTTTTGTGCAGTGCTGCTTTAAAAAATGTAACTAAGTTCTCAAATTCATCCATCAAACATTTCCTATTAGTTTAAATATTTTCAAAATGGTCCTAAATTCCCTCAAAAATCACAGCCTTCAAACTCTCAGCATATACTGCACATCTTTTGGCTAATTTCGAAATAGATACATTTTTGTGAAAAAACCACAAAAATATACTCAAGCGATGTCCAAGATTAACAGTCTAGATAGCTTCTTTAGGAAGGAACTTAAACAAAATAAACATGTTTCGATATATTTGGCCGAACTTAATCAATTATAAAATAAGTGTAATACACTTATCATGTGATTAATTATTTTTTTTCTGAAAGCCAAGCCCAGTATGCATGTTCAGTGGTGATGAGGGTAATTCCGGAAAAAACCAATATATCCTCCTGAAAAAGGGTAAAAAGGACTTCACGCCTTGAAGGTATTTGACCAAGAGTCAACCTCTTGAGGGTTACGTATTTATGGCATAATTAATGCCTATAACCTCGGACACTTAGCACCATTTGCGTAAAGTGGAGAGTAGACATGAAGACGTGAAAGAGCATGTTAGTAGGACGTGGGGGCAATTAACATAAAAGGGAGAAAATCCTAAGGAGTGAGGTAATTTTTGTCTTCTTTTTATGTGGGATAATTGAGACAGAGATGGGGGTTTTTTTTCTGTGAATATTAATCTTTATGAAAACTGACTTGAGCGTCGGAGTATCTTCGCCGGGACTCTTCCCGGCTAAGTAACGTTTGTTTCTCATTTTCAGAATATCGGTGGTCGGGAACAGAAGGTAGAGAACAGGCTTGGAGAAGTGAGCTGCGATTTCGAGCCGGATCATTTTGGCGCCGTCTGTGGGAACGTTAGGTGACGAAGAGACGTTCTAAGGAGCATATGCCGGAAATGGAGACTCCGGCGGAAGACCGAGAACAAATTGCACACTTGTCACGGCGAGAAATGGAAACTCCGGTGACTGACCGGGAATTAGCTGTACACTTGACCCGACGAGAACTGCAGCAGATGATGGAAGAAGCCGGTAGAAATGCCCTTGTAGCATACGAAAGGAGAACAGCTACTCCGCTTGAAAAAGAAGTAGCGGGAAAAAGGTTGTTCCAGGAAGGAGACGAAGGGCGCGATCTCGAGGGAATGAGTAAACAGGGAGCGAATAAGAAAGGCCATCCGCCTTCGGAGGTCGGGTCCAGTAGTAGGGCTCTAAGTCGTCCAAGGGAACCAGCTATATCTCGAGCTGAGGTAGACAACGTTAGTAAACAGATAGCTTTGCTGGGAAAGCAAATTGATGAACTCAAGAAGCGGGGGGAGATAGTAGCACACAATCGTAACTCACCTTTTGCTAATCGGATACTTATCGAAACGCCTAATCCGAGTTTTAGGATGCCAGATCTCCCAAAATACGATGGAACACGAGATCCCCAAGAACATCTAGCCGCCTTCGATATGGTAATGAATTTATATGGGCAGTCAAGTTCCATAGTTGCTAAATTGTTTGTTACCACATTGACAGGAAAGGCTCAAGAGTGGTTCACGAATTTACCCCCAGGCAGCATAGAGTCGTACGAGCAATTGGTACAAAAATTTGCATTCCACTTCGCAAGTAAGAGAAAGCAAAAAAGATCGGCCACGCATTTATTCACTATTCGGCAGGGAGAGAATGAAAGTTTGAAAAGTTTTATGGGACGCTTTAATAACGAAACGTTGGAGGTGCAGGATCTCAGGATAGATATGATGACTAGTATCCTTATCCACGGGTTGAAGAAAGGGATTTTTGCATCTGCTTTGGCAAGGGACCCGCCAATAGATACAGAGCAGTTGATGGCGATGGCGCAGAAATACATTGACGAAGAGGAGATGAACGCAATGAAGGATTAGGAATGGAGAGTTGCATCAGAACGAGCGAGAGATGGAAGATTCGGTAGAGATCGTGATGTGCGACCTAAAAGGGAGAAAGAAAAGGAACCACCTTACCAGTCGAAATACAGTAAGTATACCCCTTTAAATATGACTAGGGCCAAAGCTCTCATGTTGGTGGAAAAAGATAATGTATTGATATGGCCGAAGCACACAAGGATTACTCCAGCTAAGAGGTATTCGAACAAATACTGTCGGTTCCACCGAGAGAAAGGACATGATACAGAGGAGTGCTACCAGTTGAAGGACGAAATAGAGCGGTTGGTTCGACAGGGGTATTTCAGGAGACAGAACCTTCATAATTTTGAAGAAAGGAGATGTGATCGAAGAGGTAGGTCGAGAAGCAGGGATCGCAGGCCAAATTGGGCAACTGAACGAGAGAACCAGACGGTAGGAGAAAATGCGCCTGTGAAAGGCATCATCCATACTATCGCAGGGGGATCAGTGGGATGGTCGAGAAGAGCTAGGAGGAGATTTGAAAGAGAGAGTAGGTTGGAGCGACGTAAGCAAGGGGTAAATATGACGGGCAACCCCGAGATCGTGTTCGGAGATCGAGATGTAGGTGCAAGGATCGTGACAGATAATGATCCAATGGTGATAAGGATGGATATAGCAAATTTCACGGTCCATAAGGTTTTGATAGACAATGGGAGTTCGGCAGATATAATTTTCAAAGAAGTGCTGAATAAGATGGGGCTTGATAATGTAAGGATGGAACCAGCGAGTACTACGTTGGTCGGGTTTGGAGGAGGCGAGGTTGCATCGCTGGGGACGGTGGATTTACCCGCATCCCTGGGAGAAGAGCCAAAGCGTAGAACGTTAATGGTAAAATTTTTAGTTGTTGATATGCCTTTTGCTTATAACGTTATCCTGGGGAGACCCGGACTTAATTCTTTCAGGGCGGTAGTGTCAACATACCACCTCAAGATAAAGTTCCCTACTCAGTCCGGGATAGGGGAAGTCGTGTGCGACCAGATTGAAGCTAAAAGGTGTTATAACTTGTCCTTGGGAAAGGGTGAGAAGAAAGAAAAGAGAAAAATATAGGGAGCAAAGAAAGAAGAGTGGCAAACATTGAAGGCGGGAAGGTTAGAGCCCGTTGGACACAAAGAGGTGGAGTTGATACAAAGAGATCCGTCGAAGACCACCAAGATAGGGCCCAATCTAGGGCAGTTTGAGGGTGTCATGATCGCCTTCCTAAGAAGTAATGTTGATATGTTCGCATGGGACCCATCAGATTTTCAAGGTATAAACCCGGAGGTGATAGTACACAGGTTGAATGTTGACCCTTCAGTGCGACCTGTCCAACAGAAGAAGCGAACTTTCGGAGGTGAGAAAAATACCATCATTGAGGGAGAGGTAAATAAGCTGCTTAGAGCAGGTTATGTGTCCGAGGTTCAATACACGGATTGGTTAGCTAATGTGGTGTTGGTACCGAAATCGGGTAGTAAATGGAGAATGTGCACAGATTTCACAGATCTCAATAAGGCCTGCCCAAAAGATCCCTATCCGTTGCCTAGGATTGATGTCCTAGTGGATTCAACGGCGGGATATAAAATTTTCTCTATGATGGATGCGTATCAAGGGTATCATCAAATTTATATGGCAACGGAAGATCGAATAAAGACCTCTTTTGTGACTGATCGTGGTATTTTTTGTTATAATGTTATGCCTTTTGGATTGAAAAATGCAGGGGCAACATACCAGAGGTTGGTGAACAAGATGTTTACTCAGCAAATTGGGAAGAACATGGAGGTGTATGTGGATGACATGCTGGTTAAGAGTCATAAGCCCGACGAACACTTAGAGCATTTGAAGATAACTTTTGCGATCATGAGAGAACATGGGATGAAACTCAATCCCAATAAATGTACGTTCGGTGTTGCTGGAGGGAAATTTCTAGGCTACATGGTCAGCGAGAGGGGAATAGAAGCAAACCCTGAGAAGATAGAGGCCATATTGAACCTAAAATCACCCACGTCCATCAAAGAGGTCCAGAAATTGACAGGTAGGATCGCCTCTCTTAATCGCTTTATTTCTAGATCTGCATATCGCAATTTACATTTCTTTAAAATATTGAGAAAAGTGAAAGGATTTGACTGGACCGAGGAATGCGAGCGAGCCTTCTAGGAATTAAAGAGTTACTTGAGGTCGCCGCCTCTTTTGGCAAATCCTAAAGAAGGGGATATATTGTACCTCTATCTAGCTATTTCGAATAATGCGGTTAGCTCGGTATTGGTAAAAGAAAAGGGAAAGATTCAGAACCCTGTATATTATGTGAGTAAAATGTTACAAGGGGCGGAGACCAGATATGCTGAGATCGAAAAATTGGCACTAGCTGTGGTCGTGACTGCCAGGAAATTGAGACCATATTTCCAGGCGCATCAGATAGTAGTAAGGACGAATCAGCCCCTCAGAAATATCCTCACGCGGCCAGAAGCTTCAGGTAGAATGATTAAGTGGGCAGTCGAACTGGGAGAGTTCGACATTACCTATCTGAGTCGAACAGCAGAAAAAGCTCAGATTTTAGCTAACTTTGTGATAGAAATATCCGGCGCCCCAGAGGATCCAGGAACATGGATGTTGCACGTGGATGGATCCTTTAATTCTAGCAATGGAGGAGCAGGTATACTGATCGAGGGACCCGGAGGTATTGAGATTGAGGTCGCTGTGCGATTATCTTTCTCTACAACAAATAATGAAACTACAAATAATGAAGCCGAGTATGAAGCCCTGCTCTTGGGTCTGGAACTAGCACTTGAAGCTGGAGCGCAGGTCCTTGAAGTCTACACAGATTCGCAGCTAGTCGCTATGCAGATTGAGGGAGCGTATGAAACCAAGGAAAAGTCTATGACGGAGTATTGGAAGAGATCAAAAGAATGGATGCAGAAATTCTCCAAATGCACTATCCAGCAAATTCCGAGAAGTGAAAATGAAAGAGCCGACGCTTTATCAAAGCTAGGGGCTACATTAGCAGGGATAAAGGACAGGAAAATCACGGTGATGATAAAGGAACGATCAGCGATCTCAGAAGGGATGGAAACTAACGTGGTAACTTCAAAATGCCCATGGATAGAAGATATCACAGCGTACCTTAAAGAAGGGGTCTTACCTGCTAACCTTGGGCATGCTCGACGCATAAAGTTTAAAGCTCCGAGATTTGCGTTAGTAGGGACTCAGTTATATAAAAGAACAATAGAAGGACCTCTTCTCAAATGTTTGGATGATCCACAAGCTAGGTACGTTCTGCGGGAAATTCATGAAGGTAGCTGTGGGAACCATTCGGGGGCCAGATTGTTGGCCCAGAAGGTAACTCGATAGGGGTATTTTTGGCCGACGCTGATGAAGGATTGCAAGGACTTCGTACGAAGGTGTGAGAAATGCCAGAAATTTGCCTCACAGATTCACACGCATGCAGTACCAATGACCCCTGTTTCAGTTACGTGCCCATTCGACCAATGGGGTATAGACATACTGGGACCTTTCCCTCCAGCTCAAGCTCAAAAGAAGTTTGTCATAGTAGCAGTGGAGTACTTTTCTAAATGGGTGGAGGCGGAGGCTGTCTCATAAATCACCGAAAGAGAAGCTATAAATTTTATATGGAATAACATAGTGTGCAGGTTTGGAATACCCAGGGTGTTGATATCCGATAACGGGACACAGTTCCAAGGTAGAAAGATAGCTGCGTGGCTCCAGGAATTGAAGATACAACAAAACTTTACTGCGGTAGGACATCCCCAATCGAATGGTCAAACAGAGGTAACGAACAGAACTATATTGCAGCATTTGAAGGCCAGGTTGAGTTCAAAGAAAGAATGGAGTGATGAGCTCCCGGGAGTACTATGGGCTTACAGAACGACTCCTCGAACTTCAACAGGTGAAACTCCCTTTTCTTTAATTTATGGTTCTGAAGCTGTAATTCCTGCAGAGATAGGTGAAGAATCGCAGAGGATTGTAAGCTTCGACCCCGAGAGGAATGGAGGACAACGAGCATTCGACCTGGATATAGTGGAAGAGAAAAGAGATGCAGCGCGAGTAAGGATGCTACACCACAAAAGTCTGATGCTGAGAGGTCATAGCAAGAATTTAAAACCCAGATCGTTGCAGGTGGGAGACTTGGTATTAAGAAAGGTGGAGGTTTCAAAGCATGTTGGGAAGCTCGATCCCAATTGGGAGGGACCTTTCAAAGTCATTGAGATCATCGGAAAAGGGACTTATAAGTTACAAGATACTCAAGGTAATGAAGTAACACGACCGTGGAACATACAGAATCTTAAAAGATTCTATCTTTAGAATATCCTTAGAAGGGTGCCTGAGAAAGGATAGTTAATTAAAGGATATCAGCTACGGGATAGAATAATCTGTGAAAGATTATGAACGTATAGTCTGTAGAAGACCGATATATGTTGTAACCTGTGAAAGGTTAGAATATGGCCTGGAAAAGGCAAATAAAGTTCTTTTCTTTATCTGTGAAAGATTAATTAAAGTTCTAGGAATTTCAAAAAATAGTTCTTCTATGGTTTATACGAGTAAATTATATGAAAGATGTAGATTGAATTTGTGAAAGATCAATTATCACGATCACAAGCGATAAGTTCAGAAGAAGGAAAGTTAAACAAAATAGCAAAAGACTCCAAGAACTGAGTTACATATCTTCAATCTCGCTTAAAAGAACAGAAAATTCATCATTGTCAGGAGCGGGGGAGTCATCTTCATCTGGCAGAGGTTGGAGGTTGGCATCGAGGCAAGGATTGAGGCGAGAAACATCAAAACCAGGAGCAAAGCCATGGAGAAGAGTAGCTTGAGACTTACATCGATCAAATCCTTGCATCAGGTAGTCGGCTGCCTTAATTTCAACGGCTGTGTCAAAAGTGGAGGTTTTCAGAAAATCCCGGACACCGTTAAGGCGAGTTTCACGAACCTGCTGTGCGAACTCTTCGGATTTAAGAAAGGATTCGCGACCTTCAATGGCCCCTGCAATTTTTCCCGCTGCATGGCCAGCCTCAAAACCTCTCTTCTCCCCGATTGTAGCTGCTTTTTCTGCCTCAGAAGCCATCTGAGTCTCCAGCTCTTTAATGCGGGCTTCCATCAACGACCTCGACCTCAACCCTTCTTCTTCTTTGGCATTGAAGGCAATAATTTGAGCTCTCAACTCTCGATTTGTTCGATCAGCTAGGAGATGGTTTTGGCGAAAACCAGCACATTTTAGAGTTAAGCCTCGTATGAAGTTAGCCGTCTAGCAAGAAAAAGTAAGCGTCAGAAAAGGGTAAAGTATAGAGAAAGAAGCAAAAGAAGAGATACCTGAATTAGGGAATGAGCACAGTGCTCTTCCATTCTGGTGAAGGGGGTATGTAAAAGAGCAGCTTGGTCACAAGGGAGGCAGCTCGCATCGTACAGCTCCCAAGAATCTGCCAGTCTAGAACCCATTTCTCACCTTCCAATTGAGCTATAGGATGATCTGGGCCACGTAGGTCTAACCTGGCGGTCCTCCAACACTCCGTGATACTCCGCAGCATGTTCATATCCCTTTCTTCTTCCAGCCTAGTCTCCTCAGAGGGTAATCCCTCCTCACCAGATTGAGACCGTGTTCTAATCGAGTTGGGTCGAAGGGGGGACTTACCACGAGATTTCCGCTTTCTCGAAGTTTCAGCAAGATCTTCTTCATTCAGGGGGCGATCTTGCGACCTTGCACTAATTGAAGGGATCACGGATTGAGGCTGACGAAAACTCCTTGATTGGGTCTCTTCGCTACCAACTTCGGTAGGAGTGGGCTCAGGGGCTTGGGGAATGTCAGCATCGGGTGTTGAGGACGCCACAGGGGTAGGCTGAAGAGAGGAGGCAGGGGGTGCAGTAGCTCGAGCACGAGCACGAGCTTCTAATTGGGCTCGAAGACGCCGATTAATGCGAGCTTGACTCACCATGCTCACTGCAAATAGAGAAGGATTCAGTTAAAAAGTTGCCACACCAGACGAAATAAGATGTGAGAAATTGTATCACCTAAGGAACCCTCCACCTGGAGGGGAGCAGGAGTTAAGTGAGCAAGCCAGAGGATCTCTTCTACTAAAATCTTCTTTGGATTATACCGATAGGTGGTAATGCTGCTTATTTGGTCCCTATCTAAGCCCTTACTATCGATCACAGGGGTAGGTTTATCTACCTTCCAATCAAGAGAAAAGGGCCACTCGCGACCAGGAGGAGTTTTGACAAAGATGAATTTTGTCTTCCAAGGACCAACATTGGAAGCAAGGGGATCAAGAAACCTACACTCTTTGCGAGATGTTAGATAGAAAAAACCGGCATCCCCGGATCGCGCGGAAGTCGTAAAGGAGTACAGTGACCAAAAGTTTTCGAAACTTGGTTCAAACCTATGTACTCGCATGATAATGACGAAAAGGATAATATGCCGAATAGAATTGGGCGACAATTGCATAGGGCATAAATTTAGGCGGCGCAAAATATGGGCTACGCAAGGAGCCAAGGGAAAACGCAATCCTGCTTCAAAATGTTGAAAGGAAAAAGAACAGAAGCCGGGAGGAGGCTGGTGCCTACGGTCGGTAGGTCGAAGAATAATTATTTCATAGTTAGAGGGGATAAAAAACTTGTCCCTTATATTTTGGATTTGTAACCTTACAATATCCCCATCCAAGGGTTTCGCTGCAACGTAGATTGGGAATACTCAGGTGCAGGGACTTCGTTAGAATTAGACCTATTCGAGGGAGTAGGGGGGCGAGATCTATGTCTAGAAGGCACTAAATCTCTAAGAAGTATATTGGATGGAGTGGAAGAAGAAACAGCAGCGGAATTAGACCCTATGTCAAAAGTATTAGGAGAAGACATGGTACCTGTCAATGGAGGTGAGGATCGAAGGTTGACGAAGAAGCAACTGGAGAGAACAACTGGAGATTAAATTCTTCAATGCAGCGGCGTCGAGGAGTATAGGTGGGAGGAGAAGGACAATTTGAAATGAATTTGTATATACATCACAAGGAAGGCGGTTTCAAATTCGTCCGTTGTCCAATCAACAAGCGACATCTGTACTGCAAAAAGATATAAATCGCAGAATAGGGCGATGAGCGACACGTGTAAGCTCGAAAACACTCCGAGATCACCAGCCCAACAGTCGGATGAGACTTTTCGACTTCTAGAGTGATGTCACTCGAAAAGTGGGGGAGTAATGATGAGGGTAATTCCGGAAAAGACCAATATATCCTCCTGAAGAAGGGTAAAAAGGACTTCACGCCTTGAAGGTATTTGACCAAGAGTCAACCCCTTGAGGGTTACGTATTTATGGCATAATTAATGCCTATAACCTCGGACACTTAGCACCATTTGCGTAAAGTGGAGAGTAGACATGAAGACGTGAAAGAGCATGTTAGTAGGACGTGGGGGCAATTAACATAAAAGGGAGAAAATCCTAAGGAGTGAGGTAATTTTTGTCTTCTTTTTATTTGGGATAATTGAGACAGAGATGAGATTTTTTTTTCTGTGAATATTAATCTTTATGAAAACTGACTTGAGCGTCGGAGTATCTTCGTCGGGACTCTTCCCGGCTAAGTAACGTTTGTTTCTCATTTTCAGAATATCGGTGGTCGGGAACAGAAGGTAGATAACAGGCTTGGAGAAGTGAGCTGCGATTTCGAGCCGGATCAAGTGGGAATTACAACAAACAATAGAGCAGAACCCTTAGCACTTTGGTTCGGACTATGCCTTGCGAAAGATCTCGACATTCAAAATTTAATTACTGAGACTGATTCCATGTATATTTCGCCTCTTTTCGGTACAAGAATCATAACATTTAGCCATGGCTAATTATCATAGTTAATAATAAATTAATGTAGCAAATAGTCATTAACCATGCCCATACAATGATTGTTGGTCGTGATTTTTGTTGGGATGGCTAATAAAACATTTATCATGGATAAAAATCATGACAAATATCTTTACCATTGTTCTTTATGTGGCAAATAATTTTTTCATAGTGAAAAAACTATTTTTTTGCATCGATTTTATTTATCGTGGTTAATAATAAGTATTTACCATAGCAAATAGTAATTTTTTTTTTTTAGTGTTCAATGTATATTACCAATAGCATGAACAACCTGCATCAGCAACATCCAACAGGTTTGGGGAATCTTCTTCTAATTAACTTGTCTGAAATTGCTGGTTCAAATCTAGCCTGCAAATATACTAGCTAACTATAATATTACTTCGGATATAAAGCAAGTTTTTGACTACTATCCAAGCTTCTTCAAATATTTGTAATCCAACGATAAAGTTTCTATGTACATTAAATCTAAGTAGCAACATGGAGAAGGAAAAACATCACCAAATGTGGCATATCCAGTATTGTTGGCTTCCTATGTCTATTACATATGGCGGGAACGTAACCTTCGGCGATTTGAACAGACGAATCGGACGGCTGATTCGCTCGCCCTTCTTATTGTAAAGGATGTTTGGCGGAGGATACTTAGTGCTGCATTACCTCCCTCTGTTAGTTCTTGTGCGTTTTATAAAACATAGTGTATCTCTTGGCTTGTCGAGGGAGAGCCCACACGTTAAATATTGTTGTACTGTATGACTCTACCATTTACTTAATGAAATTTACATTTAAATAAAAAATAAAAAATCTTTGTAGTAAATTTTGTATTATCAAGTTCCTTTCTATGTTAAAAACAAAAAACATTATAGACACATGTATAAAGATTACGTCATCAATTTTATCTAAAAAAAAATTTATACGCCTGACATATATATATAAAATGAAATAAAAATTAGGATAGAAAATTAACCCACTATGAAAATCATGCATAAAACTCTGATCACTAAACTCGTCTAGAAATTTCTCTTACAAGGGAGAATGGCCAGCAATAAATCCATCCCACACAAGTACGAGGTAAGTGGTTTTAGTGCAAAACTTGGTACTAATATTGCTGATTATTAGTCAAAGAATATGATTCTCTACGAAGACTGCTAACAGCTTTATTCATTCCCGACAAGCAGAAGTCTTAACTATTTTGTTTCAACTGGCACTGGATCATTGTCTGAAGCTGCTTTGCCTGTTCCTCAATCCTCATCTGCAACTTCTTTTGACTCTAAAATTAGAAACAAAACATGAAACTGTAACCATACGTTGAGTGAAAACGGCAAGAAAAAGACTATGTGATGTCCGAACCTCTAATTGTTCGTATAGACGATGTTGGACGTCCATCTGCAGCCGCAAAGCTTCCACGATTTGCAAACCCCTGCGGACGGATGAATGTCAGTGCCGAGAAAGTGGTTTTACAAAGACAAAAACAACGAGCAGGACGTTTAACGCTTACGTTTTTGGACCGAGCTGCTCGGAGTTTCCTGCATTATGCACAAATAAGTCAGTTTTGAAGTGGTAACAACCTAAAAGTAGACCATATACCTATATTTGTGATACTCGAGCCCACAACCTCTTGGTTGTGAGGGCTCAAGTTCTTATTATTAAGATAGAATTTCCGTAAGGTTATAGCATACGTACAATCTCCCGTCAAACTATATAGGGTTAAATTCAAACTACCCTTGTAAAGATTTTTCGTACAGTTTTTGCTAATTATTACACAAAAAATGGACGTGAGAACTAACATCCATAAAATTTTCAACTTATGAAATGTAATATAAGAAAATCATAATAAATGATACTAAATAGAAAAGATCCTCGGATCAAAAATATGATTTTTGTCCTAATATTGTGTAATTACAAATTTGCTCCAAACAATATAAAACAACTAGCACAAGTTTAAGATTGTGTTAAGCTCGCTTTCAGGGGTGTTCATTCCATTATACTGTGTTAGTACTACTTAGAATTATTGCTTCTCATAATAAGACAAGAGACCAACAAAAAACTTAGTCACTATGTGAAAAAACAGAACACCATGTAATAAAAAGTACCACTAAACAATAAATAGAAAAGGGAAAAACCCTTTAAAACTACAGAAAAAGATGTTAAACAGAATTACGCACGCCCTCACTCCTACAAAGAGAGAACGCAAGCAACCCTCTTGTGATATCGCAAATGAGCAAATTATCCCCTTATAAAAAAATAAATAGCGATTTACCTTTCTGTATTTTTTAAAGTACAACAATTTACCACCCTATATTTTTTAAAATAAAGCAATTTACCTCCCAATATGAGGAGGTAAATTTACCTCCTCATATTTACCTCCCAATATGTGAAGCAATTTACCTCCTCATATTGGAGGTAAATTACTTCATTTTAAAAAGTATAGGGAAGTAAATTGCTATATTTTTTCCATATAGGGGTATGTGTTCATTTTCAATTTCACAGTAGGATAAATTGCTATTCACCCCTCCAACAAATGATGTAGATAAGCAGACTTATCACATAGTAAATTCAAGTGTTACCTTCTGTTACTTCTGCCATGAGTTGAGCGATACGATACTTCTGTGGAAAAGAAAAGAAAAAAGAAAAAGGAAAAATCTTCATGAATCTATAAAGGGCTAATCTACAATCAAGAACATGAACTCATGAGTAGTTTTTGGGACCTGTAAATGGCTTTTAACATGAAAAATGGTCAATCCATTACAGTTCATTAGCTTAAGGATTCCCTTTGGTGTTGCCTCTGCACTCAGCCAACAACACAAGTGCTTCATGTTAATTTATTTTCAATATTTTTGCGTCATTTTTTTTTTCGAGTAAATTACAGCTACCTCCTTTAAAATCTAACATAATTAAAAATACCTCTTGATTATTCGAAAAATTATAAATATCCCTTTACTTTTCTAACTCCCGTCTGAGAAGGAGCAATTTTGTTAGCTTTAGTTAAGTTTTCATTCAATTCTTGTGATAAACCACCCAAAATGCTCTTTTATATTATAAATTAAAATTTGTATATTATTTTAAAAAGTTATGGACTAATGTGCTCTATGGATTACTTATTTAACCCAATATCAGAATTCTTTCACATGTTTTTAAATGTTTCTTTTGGTAAATTCAATAAACGAGGGTAAAGTAGATCACATTTTAGTGGGCGTGCACAATTGTTTCTTATTTGAGAAAGTATTTGTAATTTTTTAAATAATGACTGGATATTTGTAATTATGTCAACTTTCAGGAAGGTAGCTGTAATTAATTAATTTCAATTTATGTACATATTTGTATTTGTTTTCATACTTACTTTTAGCACCTCCGAGACGATTGACGCTGTCGATAAATTTCTTGTGAAGCTCCTCAGTCCATCTAATCCGCGTTTTGTTCCTCGTCGCCTCTTTGTCAGACGCAACATTGCTAGAAGCAAATTCCAGTTGCTTCTCTTGTTGAACTTTGCTGCACTCGAAATTCCCAACCTGTCATCAAATCGTGCAAACGTCTGTTGGAACAAAAAGCTATGCAAACATAATTATATACGAGTTTTATGTGGTCTAGATAATAACATTCGTGTAACAATGATGTTTTAACTTAGCGGTCGTTTAATTTCAAATAAAAACAAAATGAAAGTGAAAGGGGGAGGGAAAATTTTATATATATTTAAATATATATATATATACATAGTGAATTATCCGTCTCCAACTTTGTATATATATATATTTTTAAAAAAAAATTAGTCTTTTGACTTTATTCAATATTAATTTTAATCCTGTAAATATGTCTCTTATTAATTTAGTCCTTTAATTTATAAAATTGATGAAATTAAGTCTGATTTAAAATTTTATATGTATTTTTCTGGTCAATTTTTGAATTTTAGCTGAAAATTGCACGCATGTCGTTTCATTGCTTAAGTGTTGAGTTATTTATCCACGTGTATTGCATCATGTACAATCACATAAGCCTGAAGTTGACTAGGGATTACTATAATTAAATAATATTAAATAGTTTTTTATATTACTTATAAATTTAAAAGAAGTAAATCAATTTTCTTAATTTTTTAAAATATTTTTTAACTTTCTTTAGAAACTTAGTTTTCTCTTAATTTTTTTAATTACTTTTAATTAAATTAATTAAAAATTAATCAACTTTTTTTATTTTGCTAAATTGCTGCGACGACTTGTCGTAACCCACCGTAGCGGAAGGCTTCCGCGGTCGCCCTTCTCAAACATGTCTTCCAATTCATGTAAAAAAGCCACATAGGATTAAGAACTCAAATAAATGTCCAATTGGTTTGCCATGTCATTTTTTCCATCCAAAAAATCAAAATTACACCCGTCGAAAGACTATTTTTCTCTCAATTTTGAAATTTAAAGGACTTAATAAAAAATAAAAATATTTACAGGACTAAAATTAATATAGAATAAAATTAAAGGACTAAAAACGTAATATTCTCTTCATTTTCTTTTTCCCCAAATGATCCAATTTCAAATGTTCTGCTCCTCATTATTTATTACAAACCTCTACCTTTACTTTTCAAATTTCAGTTTTTCCTAAACTTATTCAGTTTTCCAAAACTACAAATTTCTTCAGAAACTATATATAGAGAGAGATTGTTATAAGATATTATAAAATTATAACATAACCCTTGATAATAAAGTGTAGCGAAAAGTATTATTTTAGTCCGCTAAGTATGCCTAATTTTAATTTTAGTCCAAAAACTATGTTCATTTTTGTTTAGGTCCAGTAACTTACGAAATTGCTTACTTTTAGTCCTCTGACAGATTTTCGGACAATTTTACCCCTACGCAACTTTTGAAAGACAGTTTTAGTCCATATGCACTCATAGGGGTAAAATTGTCCGAAAATCTGCTAGAGGACTAAAAGTAAGCAATTTAATAAGTTACTGGACCTAAACAAAAATGGACATAGTTAACGGATTAAAATTAAAATTAGGCATACTTAGCGGACTAAAATAATACTTTTCCCTAAAGTGTACGTCAATTTTTTTTCCCTCTGTGTGAGCATAAAATAAAATAATTATGATGAATTGCAACAACATACTCACATCAGTATTTTTTTCAAAACTTAGGAGGGAAGATTGGATCAAATTTCTCGAGCTCGACTTATTTTGTTGAGATGGTAGGTGCTTCCATTCTTGGGTATCATCGTTTGTCGGTCCCCTCGGCTTCTCCCGCCACCTATTTCCTCGATTACCACAACGATGACAAGACTGAACAAGAGACTGTAAAGTGTCTCCGGATCCAAAGTTTTCATCATTGTCATCGTCCTCGTCTTCCGTAGGCGACAGGAACCCTACACCGTTGGAACCACAGTCAAGCCGCTCGCCGTCTGCGGCACCTGATGCTACAGTACATTAATTTCATAAATGACGTCAAGTCTGGTAATGAAAATGACAGGAAATTAAACACGAGTACCTGATAACAGTCCTAATGTCAACTGATCATGATCAGACTGATAATTGCAACCTTTCTGCGGCGAAAAACCCTTGGAGCAAAAGCTGTGCAGCTCAAAACAGGAACTGCTGAGAGATCCAAATCTCTGCTGGTTGTTCATTTTTGGACACTAAAATCCTAAATGTTTTGGGATAATATTGAAAAACAATGAAAAGAAATGAACAACATCATTAATATAGTTTGTGCAGAAAAGGACGAGAGAAGTGCAAGGAGGAGGAGATTGAACCAATGAGCACACTTGCAACAAGAAATGTCCACATTTTCATGACTTTTTGTGTTTTGTCCTTATTTTTAAGTAATAAAAATTCTTAACGAGGCTTAGTTGAGTTGGCGAAGTTGAGATTTCATAATTTTAAAGCTCATACATCCGAACTCCATAATATGTGTGGAATGTTGTTCAACAGCCATAGTAAGAGCCCGTTTGGTTGTGTTTTCAATGAGATTATTTTCAATTTTCACCATTTGGGTAGTTGGAATTTTGTTTGATCAAGACATTTTTATTGAGAATGCATTATTTTTTGAAATTATAGGTCACATGGGTTTGTCATACTTGTCTTATCTTGTCAGCATGTTTTTTCTTGTTTCAAATCAAATAAAATTGCTTTCTCTCCCAACCATTTTGGTCAACCCTCATAATTAATTTCTGTTACATAAAAAATACATATACCTATATTCTTAATTCTCACACATATATACCTATATTTGGAAATAACTAATACAAACGTATTCTCAGTTTTCGCACAGAAACCAATAAAGCATTTTTACATAAATACAATTGTTAGTAACTGAAAATGAAAATGAAAACACAACCAAAAAGGCCCTAAGAGTTTACTAATGGAATAGCAGGTGTTGTTTATATTTAATTTGTCTAATATTATTTATCAGAGTTATTTATTTCAATTAATAATAGTTCATTGTTTTCAATTATAAAAAAAAAAAAACTAAGTAACAAGAATTGGATCTTCTAATCTGCAGTACGTGTCAGTAGTTAAGGATGGATTATGTGTAAAATATGAGAGATAATTATCAGGAAATAGTTTCAAATAGTGCAAGATTTGTTTAAGAATGTAATGTTCAGTTCAATAATCTAAGAGGGATGTCGTCACAATGTCTCCAGGACTAGGAATAATATGAATGCCACAAATAGCAAGTTGACCCTTTGCTCTAATCCTTGCATTAGGTAAAATGTTAAAAGAATCTTTGTCCCAATTGATTTATGCTGAGAAAATAGTACTTTTGGTCCGAAGTTAGATCTCTTTAGATTGTTCTCATTTATTATGGAATTAGCATTATGAGTCTTATAATTAATTAAAATTAATATTTTTTTATCCTCGTTCACTTTTTAGCCTATAATTTAACAATGCAGGCACATCGCTTTAAATATTTTTGGTTGGAAGAAAAATTGACACATTTTCTAATTTGGGACCACTGTTTGGAGGAATATAAATATATTTGAGAGAAAACGACAAAGAAATTAAGGTAAAGAAACGGGGATTTCTCTCTTCTATCACAAATCCAATCACAAAAATTAAATCTTGCGTTTTCTATATTTCTGTAAGTTGAAAACAATTAACTACAAATAATATAAAGATTATTGTCATCCACAAGTGATTCAGGTAGACCAAAAGGAGCATCCATATGCTACTATCGGAAGAAGGGTCAATTTCCTTTCAGCTGAAAATGCTTAAAGTTTACATGCTAGACATGTGATCCGCACCGTTAAATTATAGATAGAAAAGTGAATGATGATCAAAAGCATTAACTTTTGTAAGTAACAAGATTTAAAATGAATAATCCTATGATGAATGGGACTAAAATAAAATATACCTAACATATGAGACAAAAAATATTATTTTCCTACTTTATGTAAAAAGAGGACAGGATTGTAAGACTAATCTGCAAAGTATAAGAACAATGTTAAGATTATAGATTTGTACACACACAGATATATATATATATACATATATATTATTTATATTAATAGATTTAAAATTATTTTATATGGACTACATAAGGATATATTGAAATTATATAAATCAAAGCCCCCAATTTTTTTAATAATATTAAAAATGATAAAAGATTCGTGCCGGTCTTATTTGACTTGTATCAACTCAATTTCGATCCAACTTGAATTCCAGTACGTAAGAGCTCATGACGACCATATATCATTTCTGTATCAATGATTAATTACGGGTAACCGTACCGTATGATTCGGGACTCTTTAATTATAAATCCTAGTCCTCTATGCCCCACGTACAACTTGGCTATCAAAACTAATTTTACCACCTTAATCATATTTCCTTCTTTACGATACTGATTGAAGCATCATTTTATAACAGGAGTTTTTCCGATGTTATTCTCATGTATTTATTTATTTTTTAGGTAGAACACGCAATTGAATTTACTAGCTTATCTAAGCCTTTTTAAACTTTTCTGAAATAGATTTTATCTTTAAACACTTGTAAAATCAGACACAAACAGTATCCTAATACTAAATTCAAAGGATTCCAAATTCTTCGACTTTAATTCCAAATTATATTTTATCGAATATCTATAAATTTTAAAATTTATTAATATAAAATTATTTAAATACTTGTTTTCAAATCCTTTTATCAAATCAAAATCCATCGACTCAAGTGTGGTCTAACTGACTTAAGGGACTTGATCATCTAAACCACTGCCGTGGAATAAAATTTGAAGTCGTTGGAATTCTTCCGAGCGGTAAACTCCTTTCCCAGTTTCTTGACCAAACAAATTAGGTCAATTTTGGACGTGCTGGGAGTCTTCTCATTAATAATCTTTCGATGATTAAATTCAATTGTTTCGACAAAAAATATAAAATGATAAAAGAATTAGGGTAACAAAAAGGAAAAAAAGATGCAAACAATCTCCCAATAATATTGTAAATAAGTAAATTATCATTATATAGAAAAAAAAATAATTTATTTCTCTATAATATTTTTTAAAATGAAGCAGTTTGCCTCCTCAAATAGGAAGGTAAATTTCTTTATTCTAAAAAAATATTAGGTTAAATTATTTATTTTTTATCATCGAGAGGTAATTTGCTCATTTATAATATCACAAGAGATAAATTACATCAAACCCGATAATAGAATGATATTGAATTCAGCTTGAATGAGATATGTAAAGGGATATTTAAATTATCATATAGTAGGTCTAGAATCCCACTTTCACGGATCTTTACTATTGTTCTTACTTTAATTTTATGTGAATTTACCATTATGTCCTCAACAATTATAGCATACATATCGCGTCAAAATTCTTTCGAAGACAATTTTTCTTTTCTCAATCTAATCTCCAACATTTTGTCTTCTTGCAATTCTGAGGTTCCAAAGCTGTAATAGAGTCTGAATTAATTTCTGGAGTTTACTTTGTTAGATATGACAAAAGAACACAAGGTATATATTTGTCTGAAAAAACAAGAATTCGTGTGTTGCATGTGGCATGCGGCAACTTGTTTCAGCCTTGTTGGATAACTAAGTTAAGTTGACCCTTAGATATTTTGAAGGGCCTTTTGGTGGAATAATTAATATTCTATAGTTACTGGAAAATGAGAATCATTATTACTTTTGGCACGACTTGAGTGGAAAAAGAATGTGGAGCAATATTTTAATGGATGGTGTTTGGCAAAATTTAATTTAATCATTTTAATTATATATTTTGTGCTTTACCGGAAATTTATTTTTTAAAGATTATGAGATGCTTCATCTCTGTAAGACGATTTTTACTTTTTAAAAAGGGGTTATAATTTATTATTTTCGAAGTTTATAGGCTCAATTTTTAAAATGTTTAAATACTTGGAAATGTATTATGCTTCTCAAATATTTTTGATAAATTATAAAGTCGTCACTACAAAAAGTGGATAAAATAACCGTTTCAAAGATTGTTTTAATTTGGAACGGTCATTGAAAATCTTGAGGAACGGAATCAAGTTGTTGATGTCACAATTCTCTTATATTCCATTCTTTATTTTTGGAATGGCAGGATCGCTCCAATTATTGTGTTACAAGTTGTGTTCCTATTACCGTGTCAAAAGCGAACGGTAAAATATTGTAACACAGTTTAAAATGCTTTTATAATCATTGGAACTGTCCGTTTATGGCAGATGGGCACCGTTCCAAAATGCGGCCTAAAGGCCGTGTGGAATATGGGAGAATGAAGAAAATCATTCATAAATGAGTTATAATTTGAAACGATTTCAATTCTTAAAAATTCTTGTATTACAATACCCATTTCTAAGTATGGTATTTACGGGATGTAGTTTGTGTTCCAGTACCATTCCAAAGTGAGATAATTTGACACAGGTTTCAATAGATAAAAAATGTTGTATTATAAGACCCGTTCCAACGGCTATTTTGTATTCCAAACTATAGTCCATACCATGTTCCTAAATGTAGTGCAACAGATGTATTCTAATGGCTATTTGTGGAGTTTCAAACATCATTCCAAGGCCTATTCCAAAAAATCGTTCCGAATTGAATGATATTTTTGCGAAATATGCAGTAGGAACGGTTGTTTCAATTTGACTGTTTCAAACCTAGTTCCACAATGATTTAACATGGTGCCTTCTAAAAAATTGGTGAAAAATTTAAATCTTTGAACGACTACTTTTCAATTTGACCATTCCAAACCAGTTCCAACATAATTTAGTATGCAGTACTCAGAAAATAAATGATGATGTCTGCGATTTTAGCATGGGTCCAACGAACTTGGATCTTGATAATGGACCTGGGCTGACTAAGCAAAAGACCTTGAAAAAAAGGGCCTGTAATACAACACGTTAGTACTCCGACGCTCAAGTTATGATTTTTTTTTTCTAAATTACCAAATATTATGATTTTTTCTAAATTTCATAAATGTATAAAAAATTTAAAAAAATTACAGCAAAATTAAGAGAAAAATTTGAATTGTCAAAATTTTTTTAAAATGTTTTCTTTTACATTTTCTGTAGAAAAAATGAAAAAAAAAATATATAAATTACCTAAACTTTTTAGAAAAATATGTTTTGTTATATTTTCTGAAAATATTTTCAAAATATATTTTTGAAAATATTTTCAATTTTTTTTTTCCAAAATGTCCGTTAAAAAATTTTCAAAAAAATGGGAGAAAAAATGAGGTAAAGTTGGGAAAAGAAACGGAAGAAAAAATAAGGAGCAAAAAAGTAGAAAAATAGGGGGGGGGGGTCACAAAAATAGGGGGGAATGGAAAAATAAACTGTGGCTTACCTTTAGTGCGGTTTTACGGAGGTGAACGGTGGGCAGACGGCGGCGGGGAGCTTGGGAGATGAGGAGTCGATCGGGCTGAGAGAGTGAGGGAGGAGGAAAGAAAACAATCTGCTAAATGTTGTATATAAAATCTATTTTTGGAACGGGCATTTTTAATAAATTGTTCCAAAAATCGTTCCAAATAACCAAGATGACGTCATTTCAATTGATGAGCATTTTAAACAATAACCATTCCTAAAAACAAAAATCATGTCGTTTAATCCAAAAACGATATTCATTTTTTTAGCATTTTAACAAAATCGTTCCTATTTTTTAAAAAAGCGTTCCTAATTGTCTGCCAAAATTATTTTTCCTAAAAAATCAGAAAAATAAAAAATATAGGAAAAACCATCCCAGACAAGTTAATCATCAGAAAAAAGTAGACCATAAATTAATTAAGGCCATTGAAAATATATAATACTTTTAATTAAATTGTACATATTCAGAAGATCAAGTATATTTGTATATATAAAATTATTAGTCTTACATAAATGTAAGTAGCATCTTATCCTGTTGTATTGGATCGCCTAATTAGACCGTTAAAATTTTAATCAGACCGTTGGATATTATTAAATCGACAAAATACTACATCCGATCAAGTTTTGGATATTTTTGTTGTACGGATAATGAGAATGCAACTGTCCATCAGACCATGTGATTTTAGATCAAACCACTAGATATGTTCACATATGAAAAGAATCGTTACGCGTTTAAGTTTGGAATTAATCATGATCCCGGATGTTGTGATATCATAACCGGAAAGTGAACGAGGAATCTGTGAACATATTTAGGAACGATTTCGGAACTCGTTTAGGAACGATTTTTTGTTAATTATTTTAGGAGCGAATGTTTTATACATTTAGGCACGACTTTAGTTAAATTCATCTTAGGAACAGTCAAATATTTAACAACCGTTCTTAAGTTTGATTTTTCCTCTACTTTTCATTTGGCACGAAATTAAAATTTTTAGAACTGATTTTCGAACGATCAAAATAAAGTGATTGTTCCTAAATTTTGATTTTTTCTCCATTTTTATTTAGGATATTATAATGTAATTAGAAACAATTTTTTCTTTTAAAGTCCGTTCAAAGTTGGAACAGTCTTTGGAACGATATTTTTGTTTTGGACCGTTCCTAAACAGGAAAATATTTTTTTTTGTTTTAAAAATAATTTTATCTATGTGAGAACATTATTTTGCAAATTATCCACAAAATCCTCTCCAAAAATCGTTCCAATTTGTAGCAGATTTTAGAACGATTTTTGAAACATGTTACTTTTAAGTAAAACTCATAATTTGGAACGGTTCTTGGCATAATTGATTATGTGTGTACTAAAATCGTTCTTAATTGTACCTCATTTTGGAATACATTTTCTAACTGTCATCTTTTTGGACATCCATTGTCACACATATAGGAACGGTCGTTGCAAGACAGTCTCTAGTTCTAAAAATGTGTTCCAACCAGAGTTTCAAACATTAACCGTTACTATTTTGGAGCAGTCTTTGGAACGAATTTTGTGATGGTCAATTTGGAACACATATTGGAATGGTTTGACCATTTCAAAATTATAACCCAAAAAAAATATGGATTATGTCGCCATTTATCAATATTTGTTCCTCATGTATTCCAAAGCCCGTTCTAATATGGAACGGATTTTGGGATGATTGTCTTTCCCTTGCCAAATCTCGTATTTTTTTTTGTAGTGGTTATATTGATAATGATGATTATATATACATGCAGAAACAAATACTAATATGTTGTTTTAATTTCAATTAACAATAAGATTAAACAAAATGGGAGTAAATTTAATTTTTGAGTACATGTAATTGCATAGGATTAATTTTCTAAAAGAACTTGATTGAGTAGTTAATTTTTAATATGAGTTGGGAAATTGAAGGATATTTTTGGTATTATAATAATTTATTCATATGTAAATTTTGAATTTATTAGTTCTTTAATATTAATTAATATTTAATATATTTATTATTAACAATTTTAAAATAGAAAATTAGTAAATAAAGAATTCTAATATTAAATAATTAAAAATAATAATTACTAGTTAGTTATTATAATTAAAAAATTGTATTATTAATTATTTAATAGCTATTGTTATAATTGTATGGCCCAAAAAGACTCCAAATAAAAAAGCCCACTTAGGAGGCCCACCCACCAAAATCCGACGGTTGACTATTTCTAATCTCTCCTCTTCCCTTAAACTTCTGATTCTGTTTGTTTCCTCATAGAAATGGAAGTATTCTCTCACCAAATCAATGAAAGTGCTCGAGGCTTATCTTTCTTCGATCCCCTACTCCTATAAAAAGGGGATCTCCCTTTCGGTTGAAAGACATCAGTTGAATCAGAAATATACTAAGCCAAAAAGTGTTCTGAGTGAACCGGTTTCTCTGTGTTGGTTTCTGTGACGTTAATACTGATAAAAGATTTGAGTGATCTTGAGGTTTCTGTCGGATTTTGGTGGTGGTGAAGCCGTGGTCTTAACCTTCGTGAGTCGTTGAGTCTTCGGTAATCGAGTTTGTTGGATCTTGTTTACTTGAGCCTACATCTGCAGATCTGTAAAATCTTTAAGATTTGTTCTTTCTTTGTTATTTATTTACGATTTGTTCATTCATTAATTATCTATAATATCAGCTAGTATCTAAGGAGTTTCCTACTCCACGCCGCTGTGATAGTCGAATAGGGTTCTCTGAAATACGAGGTTACCATACTACAGTGGTATCAGAGCCTCGTCTCTGAAGCCCAGTGATCCTAGTGGTGGTAACATTTTCTAAACTCCTCCTATTTTATTTCCACAAGTTTTTTTGTCGATATTACTATTAATATTTAGCCGTAGTAAATCCCCCTAAACTCCCACTTGGTCGGTCCCCTGAGGACGTCGGGTATTTGGTCGGGACTTAGGCTGGAAGCCTCGGTCTTATTGATTTTTCTTGGTATTATATCTTTGTGATATCTATTTATGCGATTTGTTCGATTATTGTATCTCTGTGATTATCTTCGTGATGCTTATTTTCTGCGATTTGTTCGCCGCAATCCGTGTGATTTATATATGTATCTGTCATTTGATCTTTGGAATTTGTGATTGTTAACTGAGATTGTTATTGCAATAATTGTGGTTATTGAGATAACGGTAATTATTGTGATTATTAATCTATAAATCTGTGCATTAGTATTACTGTGAATCATTCTTGATTTTGGGCCCATTCTCTGCGATAAACTCTTGAAGACATTACTAAGAAAATCACTATTGAATCTGGTCTCTTGAATTGTTTGATTCCATTTTGATATATAATTTCCATGAAGTTTGTTACTTAGTAATTGGGCCAAAAATTCAGTATGTTAAATTTTCTCTTTAAAAATTCACATTTTCTGTTAAAAACCAACTGTTATTTTTTAAAAACAAATTTCTAAAATATATTTTTTTAAATGGCTAGTTATAATCTTCAACCTTTCGATGGAAAAAGTGATTTTTCGATTTGGCAACAGAAAATGAAAGGGATATTGATCCAACAAAAAAGTTTTCAAGGCCATAGATGACAAATATTCTGATAACACTTCTGAAGAAAAAATATTGGAAAATGATGAGTATGCGTATTCTTCGATTATACTGAATTTTTCTGATTCTGTGCTTAGAAAAGTTGGTAAACAAAACTCTGCTAAAGAACTCTAGGAAATATTAGAAGATTTATACACAGAAACCTCTTTACCTAGTAAACTCTTTTTGCTTGAAAAGTTCTTTAGGTATAAATTGGACTTGTCTAAAAACATAGAAGATAACCTAGATAATTTCACTAAACTGATACAAGACATTAAATTGACAAGAGATAAAAATATTGATGAATATTGTCCTATTGTCTTATTGAATGTTATTCCTGATTTCTATTATGATGTCAAGGCTGCTATAAAATATGGTAGGGATAGTGTTAATCTAGAAACGGTTGTTAATGGTCTAAAAAGCAAGGAAATGGACTTGAGGATTAATAAACCAGCACAAAACCAACATGAGGTTAACTTTGTAAGAGGTAGGTCTAAGTTTAAATATTCTGGATCTAGATCTAATAACAGGAGCAAGAGTAAAAACAGGAGTTCTAGCAGGAGTAAATCTAGACATAGAGGTAATCACTATAGAGATGACAAGACTAGAGAACGACGCTGCTATAATTATGGATTAAAGGGTCATTATATAAAAGATTGTAGAAAGCCTAAAAAGAGATAATAGAGAAAGACAATCCGATGCTAATAATGTTTCTGAAGAAAATGGTGAAATCTTTGTGGTATGTGAAGTGAACTCTGTGCTTTCTGTGAACAAATATGAGTGGTTACTTGATTCAGGTTGCACGTTTCATATGAGCCCTTTTAAAGAAATCTTTTCTAATTCCAAAAATGAAAGTTGTGGTTTTGTTTATATGGCAAATGAAAAGCAATGTGAGATAATGGGTTTTGGTGACATTTCTCTTAATTTTAACGATGGTTATAAACTGATTTTGAAAATTGTTCGGTATATGCCTCATCTTAGTCATAATCTCATATCTTGTGCTGCACTTGAGGAAGAGGGTTTAGAGGGAAGATGGGGAAAAGGGCAAATGAAAATTATGAAAGGTTCTTTGGTCGTTTTTAAAGCTGAAAAGAAGAGAAACCTTTACTTATGTTTTGTGACTTATGATTCTCTTGCTACAACTGCGAATGAATGTGATAAGACATCGTTATGGCATAAACGTTTTGGTCACATTAGTAAAAAAGGACTTTAGTTCTTAAAAAGAGAAGGAATTCTACATGATAAACTTGATGTTTTGAAATTCTGTGATGACTGTGTGTTAGGTAAACAGCATCATGTGCACTTTCCTGCTAAACCTTCCCCAAATCCCTCCATGTTATCCTGCATTCTTAACTATGTGCATGCTGATGTTTGGGGTCCCTCTAAGGAATCCATCCATGGTGGTAATCGTTATTTCTTGTTTATCGTTGACAATTTCTCAAGGAAAGTGTTTGTCTTCTTATTAAAACACAAATCCGAAGTTTTTGACGGATTTGAAAAATGAAAAATTTTGGTGTAAAACCAAACTGGTAAAAAGCTCAAATCTCTTAGGACCGATAACGGTCTTGAATTTTGTAACCAAAATTTTATTGATTTGTGTGAAAAGTTTGGGATAAAAAGACATAAAACCAACCCCTACACCCCACAGCGAAACGACGTGGCCTAACGAATGAATCGTACTCTTCTAGAAAAGGTTAGGTGTCTTTTAATAAGTTCTGGTTTACAAAAATCTTTTTGGGGTGAAGCCCTCTTGATTGCTGCTGATGTGATTAATCTATCTCCATCTATGCCTCTGCTTGGTAAGTCTCCTAATACTGTGTGGTATGGTAAACAACTTGATGTTTCTGCTTTACGTGTTTTCCAATGTTCTGCTTTTGTGCACCAAAATTATGATAAGTTAGAACCCCGATCTGTGAAATGTGTGTTTATTGGTTATCCAGAGGGTGTCAAAGGGTATAGGCTGTGGGTATGAAGCCAGCCGGGTTTTAAGGTGTTAATAAGTAGATATGTCATATTCAATGAAAATGATATGCCTTGCCTTAAAACTTCAGACATAGCCCAAAACGACACCACTTTTAATAAGGTGGAGGATAACATAGAGGATATAACCAAGAAGGGGGAGAGATAGAAGCACAAAATCCTGAACACTTAGAAGAACAACACTTAGAACACTCGAAAAATACGAACATAGAAACAAACCTTGATGACTACCAATTAGCTAGAGATAGAAGTAGGAGACTAACTAGGATGTCTTCAAAACTTAGAGATTATCAAGTTGCTCTAAACACCGAAATTCCTGAACCTTCGAGCGTAGAAGAAGCCATAAAATCGAAAAATTGGCTTAGTGCCATGGAGGAAGAAATAAAATCCCTTAGGGATAATAAAACATGGATCCTGGTGCCAAAACCCTCTGAATGTTCTCTAGTAGATTGTAAGTAGATCTTTAAGGTTAAACAAGAGAATCCCATAAAATACAAAGCTAGGATAGTAGCTAAAGGATTCACACAAAAAGAGGGTATCGACTACAATGAAAGTTTTTCTCCCGTTGTGAAATACACTACTGTTCGCATTATACTTGCTCTTACTGCTCATTTTAATTGGGAGTTAAAACAAATGGATGTGAAAACTGTATTTTTTCATGGGAACTTGGATGAAAACATTTATATGCATCAACCCTTTGGCTTCATTGATAAAACAAAATCGGACTATGTGTGCCTCTTGAAAAAATCCCTCTATAGTCTGAAACAGTCCTCCCGACAATGGAACAAAAAGTTTGATCTTTTTATACTTTCTCTTAACTTCAAAAGAAGTGAATATGATCATTGTCTTTACTTTAAGTATATTGATGACTGTCCTATTTTCTTGGTGCTATATGTGGATGACATGCTTATCTCTACTCCTAATCTTAAATTGATTGATGATTTATAAAAGGATTTGTGTAAAACCTTTGAAATGAAAAATCTTGGTGATACGAAAAGGATCATTGGAATGGATATTACTAGAGATAGAAAAGAATAAAAAATTGTTCTAAATCAAAGGACTTATATTTTGTCTATCTTGCAAAAATTTTCTATGGAAAATAGCAAACCTGTTTTTGTCCCTTTTGCTGCTCATTTCCAACTATGTAGAGATCAATGTCCTAAACACGATTTTGAAAAAGAGAAAATGAGCAAAGTTTCCTATTCGAATGTTATTGGGTCCATAATGTTTCTTATGGTTTGCTCACGGCCCGATATTGCTTATGCCATCAGTTGTCTCAGCAGATATATGTCTAACCCTGACCCTCCATATTGGGAGGCCCTGAAATGGCTTCTTAGATACCTTCGTGGTTCTATTGATATCGGTATCACTTTCTCTAAATTCTCTGATAATATTCAATTAATTGGCTATGTGGATTCGAATTATGATAAGGATAGGGATAGTAGAATGTCTACTACATCTTACATATTTTCTTTATGTGGTTCATGCATTAGCTGAAAATCTCAATTACAACATATAATTGCATTATCATCAACTGAAGCCGAATACATAGCTACCACTGAAGCTTTTAAAGAGGCTATATGGTTGAAAGGTGTGATTAAAGAAATTAGTTTTCTTAAGAACAAACTCACTATATTTTCTGATAGTCAGTCGTCTATACAATTATGCAAAAATCCTGTGTTTCATGATAGGACCAGGCATATAGATATTAGATATCATTTTATCCGTGATATTCTTAGTAAAGAACTTATAAAACTTGAGAAAATCAAAACTGATGATAATCTAGCCGAAATGGGTACTAAATGTCTGCCTGCTGAAAAGTTCTGTATGTGTCTGAAAATTCTAAACCTTGTTCCTGACTGACTACTGTTGGAATTGTTAGTCTTTTGTTGTTGCAGGCAATGATGAAAAATCAGATCCACACATAAAAGGCTTCGGACCTCTGACTTTGAGTTTTTAGTCCAAGGTGGAGCATGTTAAATTTCTATGGCCCAAAAAGACTCCAAATAATAAAGCCCTTTAGGAGGCCCACCCACCAAAATCCGACGGTTGACTATTTCTAATCTCTCCTCTTCCCTTAAACTTCTGATTCTGTTTGTTTTCTCATAGAAATGGAAGTCTTCTCTGACAAAATCAATGAAAGTTCTCGAGGCTTATCTTTTTTCGATCTCCTACTCCTATAAAAAGGGAATCTCCCATTCGGTTGAAAGACTCAGTTGAATCAGAAATATACTAAGCCAAAAAGTGTTCTGAGTGAACCGGTTTCTCTGTGTTGGTCTCTATGACGTTAATACTAATAAAAGATCTGAGTGATCTTGAGGTTTTAGTCGGATTGGTGGTGGTGCAGCCGTGCTCTGAACCTTTGTGAGTCGTTGAGTCTTCGATGACCGAGTTCGTAGGATCTGGTTTACCTAAGCCTATATCTGTAAATCTGTAAAATCTTTAAGATTTGTTCTGTTTTTGTTATTTTATTTACGATTTGTTCATTCATTAATTATCTGTAATATTAGTTAGTATCTAAGGAGTTTCGTACTCCACGCTGCTGTAATAGTCGAATAGGGTTTTCTGAATACGAGGTTACCATACTACAACTATACTACTAATTATTAAATGCACATTAAAATTAGGAGTTTTTTGTAATTTTTTTAATAATGATAAAGTATTTAAAATTATATGAAATCGTAGTTTATCCTAACAATCTATCTATACTATATATTAAGGGATAGTATCGTTTTGGTGTCTCTTCCTTTTTTGGTATGCCTATGTAATTTATTTTTAAAACTTTTTCACCTAAGTTCTCACTCTCATTATCAGTAATAGTTATATTTTTTCATTTATCTTTTTTTGTCACTATTTTTTGATAAATTTAATGTAATCTATTACTTTATATAGATAGTAAAATGTTATAATAATTTATTTTATGCGCATATAAGATGTCTAAAAAATTACTAGGTACTGTTAAGATTTAAAACATGATTATAGTAACAAAATAAGATTCGTGCTTCAAAGAAGAAACTTGCATTTATCTGCCCAAGGCGACACGGTGGGATAAATGCATTTTTTGGTTTTCAAACATAACCACTTATGCAATTTTGGTCCTGAAACATTTTACGATTGCAATTTTGGTCTTTAAAGTTTAATTTTCTTTTGCAATTTTCATCTTTCTGTTAAATCTTCCGTCAAATTTAACAGTTTTTTTCATGTGTATTGCACGAGCTGCAGAAGAGGAAAAAGTTGGCTGAAAGGGGGGAAAATTAGGGTTCTTATTCTCAAAATTCAACCACTCGTTCTCACACTCTCTTCTCTTCACTCCCCATAGCCGTTGCTCGCCACCCATTCGCTGTCGCTGCTAGTTACCCGTTTGCCGCTGGTCGCGACAGCGCCGTTCGCCAAAAGAAAAAACAAATGTAGATCATGTGAGGATACAAATCATAATTCGGCAACATGCAAAAAGAGGAGATTTGATAACAGGGATACAAGTACTGAATCTGTAGCTACACCTGTGGAGGCAAGCCAAAGTCAGCAACCTTATGCACCACAATTCAGCAGCCAGCCTACTTAAGCATATGCCTCAAATGAGTCTGCACAAAATAGGGCCACTAGATAGAAGCTTCCGGTATAATGTGTTTGTTTATATATTTGTGTATAATCTGTTTGTTTTTTATTTACATACTTTGTTATGTTTCTATATTTAAGATAAGAATGCCCCGAAAAATAAGCAAACAAAGACAACAAGGTCAACTAGGATTGCTTCAGTCAAGGTACATCTTTTAATTACATTGTTTTTGCATGCCTCACTCAAGTTATTAATTCATTCTCTCTTCTAATTTTATTGGTTCAGATCAATCAATTTACATCAAACTTACACACTTTGGTAATTGTAAGAGGTCTATCGAACTTAAATGCCTCTTTCTCAAATACAACAACAGGGAATACTTCAAGGCTTGCTTCTGAATTGCCTCCTAGAGTTGCAAAAAGTACTTCAAGGGTGCCTTCAAACTCATCTAGCGCATCTCAGTCTAGTCAACTAGGATGATAGTTTATCATAAGATTGTGAACTACTTAGTTAATGTTTGACATTGTAGAATGTTGAAGTTAAGATTATGAACTACTTTTTTTATTAGTTAATGTTTGAGATTGTGGAATGTTGAAGTTAAGATTTTGTACTACTCAATTTGAGATCGTGGAATGTTATGTTAAATTATTTTGTTGATGTTCAATTAATTAAGGTTGTATACTTTTTAGTATGAAGTTATTTTTTACGTTACACACGTTGCAGGTATTACCTTATATATAAAACATGTTATTGACAAAGTTTTGTTAATATTACTTAGGAAAATTGTTGTTTATTCTCTTCTGAAATTTGAAAAAGAATAGAAAATATGAGTGTATTGGATTAAAATTTGAAAAACACCCTGTAATGGGAGAAAATTGTCATTTTTTTTTTTTCATTTTAAACGGAATTCCTATTAAATTTAACGGTAGAATTAACGGAAGTATAAAATAAAAAAAAATAAAAATTTAAGGCCCATAATTATAACTTCAAAATTATTTAAAAACTAAAACTGCATAAGCGACTGTGTTTGCAAAATCACAATTAACTCCGATACAACTCCGTCCCCTCCCCGAAAACCCTAAGCTTGTCTCATCAAAACCCTCGTCTATCCTCTCGGTCCATCTCAAGTCCGAATGGCGATGGAGGAAAAACCAGAAGAACAACCCTCACCTTCGAACAACAAACAGCAACCCGTTTTATGCGAAGAGTGCAAAATTAACCCATCAAAGTATAAGTGCCCAGGTTGCTCCCTGCGTACTTGTAGCCTTCCTTGCGTCAATGCCCACAAGCAACGGACCTCCTGCACCGGCAAAAGACCCGTCACCAAATTCATCCCAATTTCCCAATTCGATGATAATCTCATTCTTTCAGGTAGAAATCGAGTTTTAGAAGGCGGCTTCAGTTTCTCCCTCTAATGTTTCAGCACATTTTTTTTTTTTTGGTTGTTTTCTTTTTCTGTTTTGCTTTCCTCTGTTCAAGAATTGGGTTTCTGGAGTTGTTTAGTATACGTAACTTCTCTTATTGGTGTTTCAGGAGTTGATTGAGTGTTAGTTTGATGGAGTGTTGATGGGATTGTTCTTCAAGCTTGTTATTTTCCTGCTTGTCTCCCGTTCTTTGCTTACCAGTAATATACACCTATTCTGCTTTTGATTGTACTCTTTAGTGATAAGTCACATTTTTATGGTGGTAACTATTTTAATTTTGCTCTGGGGAAGCTAGTACTGTTTTCACTATATATATTCTTTCATTGGTAATGTGTTCATTTTCTTAGTGTTGTTAGTATTGCTCTTGTGTTCTTTTCTTTGTTTCAAGTTTTACTGTCTTTTGTTTGATGCCATTTCTCCCTATTCATCTCTTTCTTAATTGACTTAGTTGTAAGCGGATATATGGTTTTGTTGAGAATTAAGAAGTTTATGAATGGATGATGAGAGTTAGTCTCTCAGTAAAAGTAATTTCTTAGGTAGAAGTTCTTGCTTAGATAGCTTGTATCTCTAGAATGCTATTAATCCTTGTTAGCAGTGTCAATTAATGGATGGGATTGTTCTTATTAATTCTTTTTGGGATCAATTGAAGATTACAACATGCTTGAGGACGTGAAGCGCATTGCTGATTCTGCTCAGAGGATGAGAGTTAAGTTATGTGGATATTCTTATTTTAGGCTTCCGTTTCCCCTAAAAATTCTTCGACGTGCTGCTGGAAGTCGCAGGACAAAACTACTATTTCTTTCCAGTGGGATGTCAAAAAGAGAGGCCAATCAGACTTACTACAACAGCAGGTAATTTCCAACCTCATGAGTTCGTTTTTGTGTTTGATGTTAGGCTTACATTGACTAGTCAAGATGAACCGGGCTTTGAGTTTGTGATTTCAATTTGTATGAACTGTTCCTCAATTAAGACTAACAAAAACTCAGTTCTCTTGGCCTTTGTTTCCAGGAAGAAATTTATATCATGGACCATTGAATGGCGGTTTCATTCAACTGATGTTGTGCTGGTCGATCATGGGTGAGGATTTTGGCAAGTAGATTTGCATGGAGAATTGTCTCTGCGTTACATGCTTCTGTATAATTTTGGTTACTCTCTCATATGAGTTCTTTTACTGCAGAGTACACGAGGACACAACTCTTTCCTCCGTGATCGAGAAGCATCTAAAACCTGGTCCATGGAATCACTCATTGAGGCCATTCTGTGACCAGACCCTGGATTCTCTCAAATTTTTCATCCGCAAGTATCCGAAGGTTTTTTGCTTTGACTATCTTTAACTGCGTGTAAATGATCTACATCTTGCTTGTCAACTGGTTCAAGTTTTTGATTTTAGACCTTTGTACTGCACCACCTGCCTCGAAACTGAATGAAGATCTATCTTGCAATAGTCCATGCTGGTGGTCTTTGTTCTCAAAAACACATTGAAGAGAAACGTAAATTTGCATGTATATAGTTTTTCTTATCCAAGTTGGAATGCTAAACGTAGATGCAGCTTCGCCTTTTCCATTTGAATCTTCTTGTTTGATCACTCTAATTCTTTTGTCTCCATGCAGGGGCCAAAATCTCCATTTCAACAACTAAACATAAAGGCACCACTTCGTGAACAGTTAGCAAATATAGTTATTTTGGAGTACCCTGTCATCCATGTCTTTTTACCCTCACACAGCTATGATTTTGATGTAATAAAAGATGTCAGTCCAAGAAAAGTAGACATTAAGGAGCCTGCTCATCATGATTACCCAATTCCAAAAGGTGTGACATTTAGGGAGGAAGAAATTGAAGATGGAGAATCTTCTGATCCCCATGTTTCAGATCTCATGAACGATGCCTGTCAGAAGATGGGAACTCAGGAAGAACCAAAAGAGTTGGTGCAGAGCCCATCCACTGTCAAAGGGGTAAAGCGGGCCCCATCAGTCTCTTGCAGTGATACTCGCCTCATGACAACTGAAGACAATAATATGGGCAGCAAGTCCTGCATTGAGCAATTAGCTGATGTTCCTGATCTGGATTTTGATTTTGATTTTGAGCCAGGTCTAATTGACGTATATCCGGACCTTACTACAGATGCCAATGCTGATGACTTTCTTGATTTTGATGGGTTATTACCAGAGCAAAAGGATCTGGAGGGTGGACTGTTTCTCGTGGAGGAAGAACTCGAGGAAGGAGAGATAGCGGAAGTGGATTATTGATATCCTCGTTGCAGTCCTATCGCGCTAAATGCTGGTACGTCTTTGTCCATAAAAATCATATGGTTTTACATGCATTCTGGCTACTCCAATGAACAAAGCTTGACTTGTGCTGAAATGAAAGATCAGTCCTAGCATTTTGGTTAGCTGCATATGATGATGGCTTGGTGAAAGCCGTGTTCTTCCTCCTGCACCGTTGATTATGGAACCATCAAATTGTCTGCAAGCACTCTTATTTCCTGTCACAAATTCTTACGTCCCAGTCTTTCTAGCATTGTCGGTATTATCTGTTTTCATGTTAAGTGAATAACAATTTTGCAGCAAAAATAGTAAATGTAAGCTTCAATATGTGTATATTCTGGAGTCTGGTTGATTTGTAGAAATTTCACCTTCCAAATCAGGATTTGGCAGGGAAACCCTGGGACAAAGATCAGGATTCTAAGGCCTTTTCCTTTTACCAAAAATTTAAAAAGAATATAATTCTTGAAGTAGCAATATTTGCTTTAATCAGCATGTTTCAATTTCAAGACATTATAATTGGTTTATGCTTATATTTGTATACTGAAAGTATGATTTAGACGGTGTTTGGCTAAGCCTTTTTAAAACATCTTATAAGATATTTTAGGAGCTTATGAGATGATGGATTTTATTTTAAAATTAAGTTCCTAAAGTATTTGGATAAAATAAGATATTAAAGCTTATAAGATGTTAGGGTGCTTGGCATAATGAGGTCTTTCATTGATAAAATGACTAAAATGGGTATAATACCATTGGAATCAAAATAACTTGTTATTTTTTTTTGACTCGTTTTGCTTTAAAAACTTTTAGAACTCTTTTATAAATAGTAACATTAGTTTAATTCCAAATAAAAATTTAATAGACAGTCTTTTTACATTAATAAAAAAAAATTGACAAATTATCTGAACTTTTGAATAAAATAATATATATGTACATTCATACTAATCGAATATTAATATAAATATATAATTGATATTTTCTTTGTTAATATAATGATTATTTCTAGTAGTATAATTTATAATGTTTTGAATTTATACTTTTAATAAATATAATATCAATATAAATTTTATTTTATTTAACTATAATAATTTATTATTAAATAATTTTTTTGAATGTTAGAAAAATTAAATCGTAAAAAATATTTTTTAAATCCTAGAGTGTGTGAGAGAGCGTGGTGAATATATGAATGAGGATATTTTTATCTTATGACATATTAATTTTATATAGCTTATAAGATCTTATAAAACAAATTAGGTGAGTTAATTTTTTTTTAAAGAGCTTAAAAGATTCAAAACATCTTATTTTAAGATCTTATAAGCTCTTTAGAAAAAAATTGTCAAAATTTTGTTGGAGTTTATAATCTCTATAACATCTTTCTTATAAGATGTTTATAAGCTTAGCCAAGCACTCTCTTATTGTTATTTAAATATATGTATATGTTTTACTCAAATACATTTGCATGTACATATACATATACTAAAATCAATACAGTAGATGCGAATACTCAAATTTTGCAAAATAAATACTTATCAAATCTTTTTATGGAATTAATGCAAAATAAATATTTATCAAATTTATTTATGGAATTAATCAGTTCCTAATTCCGTTACCAATTTGTGCTCGCATTATTTGAGCATCAAGTTCGACCTTAAATGCTCAAAGCTCAAGTTGAAGCGTACGTCGGCATCAATTCGTTTCATCAAGTAGTGATGTTGTATGTTGTTTTTATGTGCATATAATAAATAATTTTTTAAACTTTAAGAATTTTATAAATAAAAGTAAAATATGTAAGTTAATATATTGCATTAAAAAAATGAAAGAAATAAAAGAAAATTAATTTATTAATTAATGTTAAATTTGAAAGTTAAATGAGTTAGTTATCTTATTGGTTACAGTGTATTTTTTATTTTATAATTGTTTTTACAATGATGTTATTAGTTGTCGTTTTGGGTAAGGAGGATTTTTCTTAATATTAGTATAGATCAATATTTTAATTACAACGGGGTGAGGAAACTCGGATTTGAAGGTGGGAGGGGGTGATATCGCGACGACAACTCGACCAAAATATTGATGGCCGTCAATGTTTTGAAGCCCACTTAAGCACGCAATTAATTGGTTTCAAGCATCAAGTATAAAATGTTGGTCCTTTAGTGTTCAGAACGAAAAGGGTTCTTATCCTGCAATTTTATTTTACTCTATTTTTTATGTGGGCTCTCTCAAAACTTTAAAAGATGGCGTCAGATCTTATCGGTCAGCCACAATGATCGAACCGCTTCTGTAGGAACTTCTTTGTCTGTTACTTGATGACTTTGAACATCGATTTGTCGTCGCAGTCCCATTAGTACGACATTTGCAAATTTGATAAATTGAAAAAATGTAATTATTTGATTAAAAAATTTTACTTAAAATTAAATAATATTGTTTTTACCTTCAAAACTTTTGGAACCAGAATAACTGGTGCTCCTATGAGATCTGCGATATAGTGGCTCTGGGCTGCGGATAATAGCCTTTGACCGCTGCTTTGATGGCAGTGTGAAAATTTTGATCGGACCTGAAAATAATAATTAAACATTAAATTCAATAAAAAAATTAAATAATTAAATAAATTTTTGTACGTACGTCGCATCCTAGAGGCATTGCACAGGGGGAAGTAGTGGCGTTGGTGGTGTGGTGCATTTCATGGTCAGGGCGGGCCCTGTAAACTTCTGTGTCGCGCCGCAGCTAACTTGAGGATTCTGCAGGAATTTGCGAGACCTGCAACACAGTCTTCGAGGATGGGGAACTGGTAAGCATTCGTTGGCTTAGAACGAGGAGGGCTGGGAGGGCCACGGTCGTGGGCGTGACCACTGTCTCGGGGGAGGCAAAATACCGAGAGTCATGATCTACAATTTAAAAAAAAAATATTAACATTAAATACACATAATTTTATTTAGTTATTGATAAAATGTTATTTTTTTTGTAAAATTCGTAAAATTTGCATTGGAGTCCAAATTTATCCTAGAATTATATTAAACTATATATTTTTGTGAATTGCATAAAATTATGGTAAAAAATTTATTATTGTTGTGAAAGTTTTCATTATTTAAAAATGTATAGTTCCCGTTGTACACATATACAAATCGGTCAAGCAGTTGATACCTATAATTAATTTTTTTTTCTATAACCAATTTATTCAGAAAATATAAAACATACGACATGTATGCATATATTATATTCATACAACATATATACAATCAAATTAATATGACAACATAAAACATATATACAATCTTTTAAAATTACAGATTTAAAAAAATTTCTATAATCTTAAAAAATTCCATATATTTTTTTTAAAATTCTAGAAATTAAAAAATATTTCTGAAACTTTAAAAAATTTGGAATTTTTTTAAATAACAGATTTGAAAAAAAAATTCAGTAATTTTAAAAAAATTTCAGTAGCTTTACAAAATTTCCAAAATTTTTTAAATTTTCAGAAATTAAAACAATTCTGAAATTTAAGAAAATTTCTGATTTTTTTTTCCAAAATTACAGAATTTAAAAACAATTTCAGTTATTTAAATATTGGCAAAATTTTTTAAATTTTTCAGAAATTCAGAAAAATTTCAGAAAACCTTAAAAAAATTCTGAAATTTTAATAAAATTCCAGAAATTCAAAAATCTTTCTGAAATTTTAAAAAATTTGGAAATATTTTTTAAAACTACAGATTTAAAAAAAATCAGTAATTTTAAAAATTTCATGAAATGAAAAAAATTCTGAAATTTAAAACAATTTCTGAAATTTTTTAAAAATTACAGAATTTAAAAACAATTTCAGTTATCTTAAAAATTTTGGAAATTTTTTTTAAAATTTTGAGTGGGGTGGGTTGGGCGAGTCAAGGCGAGGCAGGGTGAAACTGTACCAGACCCACCTCATTGTCATCTCTATGATTAACGTCCTCGTTCCAGCTTTCCACTCCCCCCATCTATCAACTCGTTCCACTATAGCCTGCAAATGCAAAGTGTTTGGAGTTATAATTATCTAGAAGGATGTCGAGCTCAAAGAATCCAACTAGTCCTCAAAAATAAAATTTTGGCAAATGAGTTTTTATAGCTAATGCAAAAAGAATACCAGCCATGCTTACAGAAGTGCGACTGTAGTAGGTCTTGTTCGCCCACATCCAAGGGAATCGCTAATATGGCGTTCACATCCTCATGCCTTAATATCTCCTCGTTCCAACTTCCCCCCTCCCCCCATCTATCTACTCGTTCATTGTGCCTTGCAAATGCAAACTGTTTGTGGTTGTAATTACCCAGAAGGAAATAGGCTGCTCTATCCAGATTTTAACAAGCCGACTAGAGTTACTTGTCACCGAGATCTTGCTGCAATCAAGTCCTGCTAGGAGCAACCCACCACTGCTCGAGTCTCATGCAACTCTGATGTTGGGAAGTACCACTATTTCCAAATGGGACTATCAGACTATTTGGGTAGGTAATCATTTGTCAGAGTTGGTTTGCCAACATCGCTTGGTAGCACCCACATTCTTGCTAGCACAAATCTTATCCCAAGCGAGCCAATGAATTTTTCTCACCCCCTTATTATGCCAAAGAAAGTCAGCCATGAGACCCTCTATCTCACGCAAGTAGACAAAGAAACAAGGAAATAGCTCATCACAAACATGGTAGTGGACTATACAACCGACTTGAGCAAAACCACTTTCCCCTCTTGAGATAGATTTTCACACTTCCAACGTTGCAATTTCTCCCACACCCTATCCTTTAGATTTTTTAAAAACAGCCTCTCTGAGCGACCCACGGCAATAGGTAAGCTCAAGTACTTTTCATGCCTATCCACCACCTACACTCCAAGAATATTGGTGAGGTCCATTCTACATGCACAAGGAGTATTATGACTAAAAGTCACCGATCGCTTCTCCAAGTTCACTTTCAACAATGATACCTTCTCCAACATACTCAAAATCTGCCTCACACACTGCATCACCTCGCTTGTGGCTAGGCAAAAGATCAACATATGGCTGTGGCGACTAACAACCACTCCTCAGGGTTCCCCATTGGCTTTCTCCATAGAGATAAGATGACCTAAAGCCTCTACACATAATAAGAAGAGATAAGACGAAAGAGGATCCCCTTGACAGAGACCCACGCTAGGGGTGAGAGCAACCAAATATCTTATTAGATAGCACCATAGAATAAGACGCTGTGGAAACACACATGTGAACAAGAGAAATAAAAGTAGAATGAAAACCTAGCTTAGCTATAACAGTTGCAAGAAAAGTCCACTCCACATAGTCATAGGCTTTGCTGAGATCGAGCTCCAGCGTAGTGTGCCCCACCAAGCCTCCCACTTGTGTGCTAGATAGTGATTAATATTATAAGGAACCAGAACATTATCGGTAATTAGCCTACTAGGATCTAAAGTCGATTGAGGTTCAAAGATAATGGCCATGAGCAACAGTTTCAGCCTATTAGTTAATACCTTATAAGCAATTTTATAAGTGATATTACAAAGATTAATCAGATGAAAATGACTCATAGTCTCGGTTTTAGGACATTTTGGTATCAAGACAACATAGGTATAATTGAATTTAGCATCAAAATTCTGGTGGTTTAAAAACTCAAGCACAAAAGAAGTACCTCCGGACCTACAATATGCCAATACTTTTGGTAGAAGATAGGAGATATACCATTCAGCCCCAGAGATTTATAAGGATACATTTAAGAAATAGAAAATTTTACCTCATCCGAGGAAAACGGTTGGGCCAGAGCCTTGTTCATGTCTTTACTGATTCGTGCCGCCATCCCCCCAACAGTCGCATCAATGTCCTCGTTTAAAGTATACGTCGACTAAAATAGATTTTTGAAACAATTAGAAATCATCTATTGCGTATCTTCCAACGAAGAGCTCCAAATACCATCATTATTTTATAGGTGAAAAATTGAGTTTTTACTATATCTAACACTCGCCTTTGCACGAAAATAAGTGGTATTTATGTCCCCTCATGGAGCCAATAGCCTTTCCTCGTTGCTTCCACATAAGTTCCTCTTGGGACAACAATTCCTCCAATTTGCGTCTCAGTGCATCCCGTTTCTACCTATCCTTGAAGCTGATTGGATCTATATCCAACGTCTGCCATTGCTCCTCTAATTCCTTAACCCTTCATCAAACATGACCTAAAGTGCAATCTGTCCCAACTAATTAACCTTGCTCTAGTGCTGGATAGACTCTTCATAACCAAATGACCTACTGGGCAGTCCATGCCACAACCCCACAACCTTTGAATGAGATCCTCACACCCTATTGCCCGTGTCCACATAGCTTCAGATCAGAATATTTTCCTCTGCTAATTAAACTCTGTTCGGCAGTAGCATTTCGGTGGATAATCAAGGGATTGAGGTCAAATCCCCTAGTTGTGTCTGTCACAACTTGTGCATTCGTATGAAAGCACCGCAAAATGTGAATGGGTCGATCCCGGGAATGCACAAGCGGAACCGGTAATATTAAAAAGAAGAAAATTAATCGAAACATAATAAAACCATAATTCCAAGGGTGTACCTTTGGAGTTCCTGGACATTCTATATAGTTAATTAAAAAACATCAATAAAATTAAACCGGACTAATGGTTGAAAAAAAAAACGAGAGGTAATAAAAAATGTAAATCAAGAATTACCTTTTTCATGATTTATTTTGAACCTCCTTCGTTTGATCCGTTCACGCAAAACTTCAACGTAGAAGCTCTCTAAAGTTGCGTCCACACCATATTGGAAATTTGGGATCCCTCTACTCAGTTTGCTAGAAAAGAAATTGGGGAGAAAAACACACCAAGTATGTTCATGAGAGGGGCGGCCGAGTGAAGTTAGGTGTAGGAAATTATTTTTGTGTTTTTGTTATGTATTCATTAATAATTGCAAATAACTAATATACATATATATATATATATATCGTGAATGGATGTATTAGAATGTGTTTAGGTTCATTCTATCATCCATAAGGTAATAAAATCCTTTATTTCAAATAAGGATGACTAACATTTGCACTTTCCAAAAGTGATTTTGTTAGTCAATAATTTCCTTTTCTAGAATTTGCACCAACTTAATTATGGGTTTTCATTGGCCGATTTTATTAAATAAAATACGAGGCCTAATAATTTTAATTAAATTTATTTTAATTAAAGCTCACTTAAATTAATCATATTAGTTTATTCTTGGGTTCTTCCATCCAATGGATCCTTCTCATTTACAAGTAATCCAATTACTTATGGAATTAATTCCTCATCCCTTCTCAGTAATTTGTGTGCGACTCTTTAGGTTCACCTTTCAACTAGACTTGGGTTAGTGTCAAACACTATCATAATTTAATTTAATTAATAATTCTCGATCAACCCTTGCTCAAGAAAGCCCGTCAGCATGTGTCGCCGTCTAGCAACGGTCCATAGGACTAAAGACTAGGCTAATATCCATGTGAACTTTTAGGCTCTCGAGTCCATAGGGGTATGGTCCTTCCGTCTACCGTTCCTTGCCCTTAGTCTAGGGCATGGAATTGGGTGTAGATTTTCATCCTGGACCAGGCGTCTATCCTTAATACTTGAGATCGCGCTACGTCAAATTGCTCGACATAAGAACTTCTTTTTCCTATTCGACCAATGATTGTGGTCACAGTTTTATAGAACGCAAACGCATCTCCAAGTGCGTAGGAGATAACTTTGACACGTTTTGACTGGAGACGGATCCTCTTTTGGAACTCACCGTCCTTGCTACATGCTCCGACTATACTAGATAAGGCTTATGATGATCGTGTCCGTGACACTGTGACTTCTTACACAGACCCCAAGATATATTTATCTTATGCGCGTGACTGCCGTAATTTCTCAAGTCTGAGGACTACTCCCGTACTATCGGAGTCGAGGATTCGAGCCATACCGACCAAGCCTATAAGGCTTTCATATGACAATCTTCGCGAGGCAGTTCAGTCGAGTCAACACATAGTTAATTGATCCATTAAGATTGTACAGACGTCCCACATCTATCGCCGATGAAACACGACACTCATCAAGTGAATGTGACTCTTAATGCAAGTCCATAGGACACTCAATGCCCATTCTTGAGGTCCTTGACTTGGAACATTTCAGACCCAACTTTTAGCAGTTGATTTCATGACCGTCATCTAATGCACAGTCCAACTGTTGCACGGATATTAAAGTGGTCTGTGGGCATCTATTGTGACGTCAGAGCAGTGCTTAACGTAATTTTGTAAACACAACATATACGTGTGCCGATGAAGAATACTTACCAGATTCGTCAAGTTAATATTGCTCAAGTAAAGATTGATTGAATGGTTCTCAAAATCGCCTATCTAATTGATTTTCGGTCACTTATTCCAACATCGATAACCAAGAATACCATCATATTGTTGCATGAGCCGGATCAAGGCACACGAAAACAGTATCAGGCGCTTCTCGTCGATTGCACCACGTAAACTTATCACCATGATAACAAACGTCATACAAGTGGCAATTCGAAAGGCAAGCCCAAAGGTCTTCAATTTGTTTCCTAGTCCTTGGAGCACCTGTCTTCTCCTCCAGGAGCAGTATATCATTGAAATCTCCCACACAGAGCCAAGACTGGTTAGAAAAACCGCTCATCGTTCGCAACAGGCGCCATGTTTCCTCCCTTCTACCCACTTCTGGTTGGCCATAGATAACCATAAATCTGCACCCTATAATACCTTCTTCATTAAACACACCGGCATCAATATGTGAGCACGAAAACGAATGAATAACCAGATTAACATCCTTCCTCCAAAGCAGCATCAACCCACCCCCTTGCCACGCATATCCACATTAATGCTGAAAATATTATATTTCTCCTTAAGAGTTTCACATTAACGTTTCTTGCACTTAGTCTCGAAGAGGAAGGCTAAAGCGAGGTTATGGAGCTGAATGAGCTCGTCAAGTGTATGAAATGTCCAAAGCAACCACAATCCCTGAAAGTTTCAAACTAAGAGTTTCATGACAAGCGGTAGGATTTCCTAGCAACCTCTGCCAATAATATATCAGATTCCTCATCAAGTAGATGACGGCTTTTATCCTTCCTAAATAATCCATTCCCAGAAGCCTGTATGACTGCCTCTCGACTCCTTTTACAAATAATCAACCCACTTCTCGTGATACGCCTTTGCCCATGCCGACATCGCACCGTCGAAGTACTAGCAACTGTGGAAAAACAAACTGGAACCTGGACTAGAACCTCTTCCGCTAGTGCCAGAGCCGCATTAGATTTGGTGGCGACTTGTCATCCAAACGAAGGGTCTTGAGCATCAACTTGAATTTGGTCACCCCCCGTAGCATCCACTTTATACTTTGTCGTTGTTCTTCAGGCCATATTTTTGGGATGTTGGATTCCATGCTGTCCGTTGGTGAAGTATGCAAGAGTGTATGCCGGTTAGCCCTCAACTAATCCAAGGGAGTTGGTCCTAAAAGTCCGCTGCTGGTAAACAAGAGGTTGCTCCTTGCAAGTTACACCCTTCCCTTTTCCTACACTGGATAATGCTGGCCCCCAAAAGTCACTAAAACCTCCTCCAAACACAGTTTGTCCTCGTAATGGAGTGGAACCACAACTACGTTGTTGTTGATTTGAAGTAGCACCCTGCCCCTTACAAACCGGCCCCAAATGTTTACTGGAGCTCGAAGCCACAAACCATATGGCGTCTCATCTCCCGAGTCCTAAAAATTATCCTAAAAACATATCTCGTAGAATTTTTAGCTATACCCAAGGCAATCACAAAGATAACTGACATTTTGAAGCAGCTCATACGTGAAAGAAACAAGCAATTCCTCCCCCATGGTAGTACAGACACGAAGTGCTCAGATAAGAGGGGGAGTGACATTAATTGCAATCCGTCTCTGTAGAGCAGCAGCCCAAGACCGGCCCGATTTCTCCATATCCATGTCACGAAACTTTCCCAACTTATTCCTAATAAGTGTCACAATCCCCAAGTTCATTTTCCTCAATGGCAAGTTATGGATGTGGATAGAGAATTCACACTAATTAAGGTCAACACCTAAAGGATTTTCATTCACGTCAATGCTATTAAGGATCAACGTGTTTTTCTCGAAACTCCATGAGCACCCCTCCAAGGCCTTATTACGATGTAGGATGCGATGAAAGCGGATTAAAAATCACCCTCAGCCAGATTCCTCATCTCAAGAGCCTTAATCGAATTCAGCATATTTGTAAGTAGGGAGACAAGGGCAGCCTCGAACTTAGGTTGCTTGGTCAACAGGAGCTACCCGACCTAGAACAAGTTATAGAACTATGAGTCAGCAGACCAAAGACCGTCGGGAATCACTACCCTAGCATCCTCCATTTCTATTAAAGTTTTTCCCTAATTTATTGCAAAAAGCATCCTTCACTACCAGAGGAAACAAATCCGCGGTCACTAGGGGGATGTGCAATCATTGACCACAAAACAAGGCCGTTGTATGTCCCGAATGAATTGCAACCTACTAGACAAAGAAAGAACCACGAAGGAAATTGGAAGAAAAGTAAACGCATCACAGATACGAAATAAGATGAGAAGAGAAGGGATAAAATAACGAAATACGAAAAAATTGAGAAAATATAATCCAAACACATGAACAAAAAAACCACAAAAAAAGTAAACACCAGAGAAAAATCACTAAACAAAGCACACAAAAATACTAGAGGCACAGAAAGCACCGCTAAGAAACGAAGACCCCCACAATGTCGATGATTCCCCGAAGCCAACGGCTTAAAAATTCACGGAGAAACCCTCCCTGACGGACAAGAAGTGATTTAGTGCTGGTAGGATTCTCATGTTGAGAGAACATAGGACTCTCATGCAAAGAGAACATATAATTTTTATTTATTAAAAAGATACTATTGGTTCTTATATTTACGCTTGTTGTTTGTCAATTTTTCATAAAAAATAATAAATTTTATCTCAACTAGTAAACTTTATGTTTATTTTTTTAAAATATTAATAGAAAAAGTAAATATTTAATTTAATAATACTCCCACTAAGTAATATAATTGGTGATTCATATATAATAATTAAACTTGCATGATTGCAAAGAAAAATTATTTTATTAATTAAGTAAATAGCCATTTAATTTGTATTTCTTGATAATATAGGAATAATATAATTAGATAATATAGCAAATAAGATATAAAAATTTTAAGATATTTAATGTATGAAAGTGTAAATTCAATTATTGTAAATTATATAGATTATTTAAAAATTTTAATATCAACTTTAAATATGCAATTTTAAAGATAAAATAAAAATGATAAAGTTAATTAAATAATATTAAAATAAGGTTAAAATATTAAAAAATAAAGTTAAATTTATTTATAAAAAAGCCAAAATAGTTAAAAGCACCCTTGACCTAAAACCGCTTTTTTAAGTAATTTCAGAAGTATAAGTTGGCATCCAATTAACACTTTAACAATACTTTATTAGAGTCAAAATTAGAAAAACTCTTTTTTAAAACTCATGCAAACACTCTCACTGAATAATACACTAATTTACTATTTCATTAATTAGTCTAAGTTAATTAGGATTAAATTTTTTTCCTTATATGTCTTCCCACTTAAAATTGACATAATTTTCATAATTCATATATTCAGTCATTATTAAATTGGTTGATTATTTTTTATTTTTTCACGAAGATCAATTTTTCCACTTTGCCTTTTTCCTCTTTCCACATTTATGCTTAAAAGAATGTAATTTAATTATAACAATTTAATAATAAAATATAATAAAAAAAATGTTGCTTCATTTTTTTGGGACTTTTGACAAATACTTAGTTTTGATTAGTTATTAAATTTTAAAAAATAGAATTTTTTCCATTTATATTTCTTTTTTAAAAAAATTAAACTTTCCTTCTTTTTTTTAATTGAATATCTATTTTGAATTTCTACTTCATATGATGTAGAAAAATAATAAAGCCTCGACAATAATTATTCTTTTAAAAATTATATTTTAAATATAATTTACCCTTATGTGTTAATGAGAAAGTGCATAAAACTTTCGTCGAAAAATAAAGTACAAAAATTCTCTTTGTGATTTAAAAAATGATATAATGTACCTCCCTCCGTCAATTTTTAATATACAATACGAAAAAAACATTATCTTTTCTCTAAATTATAAACAATCATGATTAAAAAATCACAGTAAATCAATATTATTAACCACAGTTAAATAAAACTAATGTAAAAACTTGAACTTTTATCATGATAAATCAGTATTTGTCATAATTTTTAGCTGTCAGCTATGATAAATATTTCCGCATCACTTGCAAAAACAATAGCTAATGATTGTTTGGAAGCAAAAATTTGTACTTCTTTCGGTGATATACAAAGATTACATATAATGCAGTCGTGGGAGTTCGTGAGGACAGATCATACTCTTATAGAAAAAAAAGTGTAACCAAAATAATAAGTTAAATACAATTTATCCTATGTGTTAATGAGAAAATGCAACAAACTTTTGTAAAATAATAAAGTACAAACAATCCCTTTGTGATTTAAAAAATGATACAATCCCTCCGTCAATTTAAACAGGAATGTTAAAGTTGTATAAATTTTTAATCATAAGAGAGTGAATTGCACTTTATTTTTTTACACTTTTTTATTAATATAGGAAGTAAATTACATTTAACCCCCCAAAATAATAGAAAATGCTGGGACCATACCGGTCATCTTGAAGTATTCTATGCTCGAATCATATGATTTTGACGAGGTTAAATTCAACACATCATGTGCCAAGTGTTCTGTGCATAGAATGTGCTGATAATAATGATATATTTAATTTAAAAAATTAAAATGTTTACATCCAAATATTCTATACATATATATATATATATTATATATTAAGCGTATGTAGCATTGTGAAATCAAAGTTGACTTTATGTCAATGTTGCCATTATTGGAAGGTAATTATGCACGTAGGTTGCGTGCCACTATATAAAAAGAAAAATTATTCTACATTTATAAATTGTGATTAATTTTTTTTATGTAGTTAGTAAACTCTTTCAACTGATAAAATAATTAATTTATCTGACCATAGTCTTGAACTATGTTTCGTATCTCCCTTATATCTTGGGAGATTTTTTATATATCCAGCTCGAGTTCTTTCCAATCAGTCATAATTTTTAGAACTAAAATTATGAAGGAATCATTCCGCTTCTCCTGGCTGGGATTCTACCATGAACTTCAGTGGAGTGTAGACGCCTCACTGCATTCCCTTGTAGTACTTGTCGAACCTAAAAAATTTTCAGCCATTGGATCAATCCTCGTGGGACTATTTTAACGCTTGTCAAAAATTTCCATGAGAAATTCTCTTTTTTGTATTATCAGAATCTGAAAATATTCCCTATTTTCAGAATAACTCGAACTTTCGTTCGATTCCATTTTCTCTCGAAGAGTCTCCTTCATTAGTGGATAAATAATATCAAAATGTAATACAATCATATATTTTTTCAATAAACCTAGGTTCTGATACCATTTCTAGCGAGTATTACCGAAAAATGTGAAATGAGTGTATATGGACTCAAACTACCTTTTAAAAGTTGCATAGGGGTAAAATTGTTCGAAAATCTGTCAGATAACTAAAATTAGGCAATTTCGTAAGTTACTAGACTTAAACAAATATGGACATAGTTATCGAACTAAAATTAAAATTAGGTATACTTAGCGGACTAAAATGATACTTTTTCCCTAGTATATATATTTTAAATTTTTAAAAAGTATTTTTATGCACTAATATGCACTATGAATTATATACTATATATACTCACCTAAGAATTTTTTTATATTTTTTTAAATGTTTAAAAAAATTATAATTTTCTATTTCTTCGAAACTTCAGCGTGAGTTATAATTTATATTTTTGTTCCTCACTTTTCATCCTATTGTGAAATATTTGGCGAAAATGGGCAATTGTTCCTCAAGTATAACTTGAACAAGTGTTGCACTGCTGCTAAATCAACTATCATGCATTATTGTAATAGGAAAGCGTGAGAGCTCTCATTATTTGTGATTCAGATGTAGGGTGAGATTTAAAAATAACAATAGGCTGAGATTACCATTTTTTCATGAGAGATTTTGAAAGAGAAAGTTGGGAAAAAATGGATTAGGGCCTTAGGAAGTCTGTTGGCTTAAAAAAAATGAAGAATTTGCCTCGTTTCCATTCAATTATTTGATGGATGGACAAAAAATAAGAAAAAATAAAAGTTATTATCCTTAAAATGAATTCCCGTAATCACTACGATCAAAATCGAACAAGACCTAACTTTTGGGATAAAAAATTAAAATTTTTCTAACGACAAGCAACACACATTGCTTTTCCGTCTAAAACTTAATAACGTGATGCATATAACCACTAAATTACAAGAATATTTTAAAAAGTATGAAATCAGTATCACCAAACTCTAGTATTAAATTACAGTTTCCCTCAACGTATTGCATCTGCATGATCACACAAGTTGACATATCAAAGGCCTCTCCACGTCTATATAATGGACCATCGAATGAAACTCTCACTGGCATCTTGAAACAAGCAAAGCCATGGCAGCTCAACGCGGCTGCATCACTCTACAAGTTGTACTATTTCTGATCATTTGCTCATCATTTGCAAGCACAGGGTTTGGAGCAACAAACGACACTTCGCTCAATCTCACCCGCACCAGCTTCCCCAAAGGCTTTGTATTCGGAGCTTCCTCGTCTGCTTATCAAGTAATTAAACATCTCCGTCTGCATTACTTTCTCTTTGACTTGCATTTGTAATTCACAGCAAAATGTTTTTTTAGTTTCATAAAATAAGGACAAAATATATTTTAGTACTACAACTATGCCAGGTGTCGTTTTTAGTTCCATAAAATTCATAATTGCGTACTTTTAATCCCAAATAATCACGTACGTCGTACGTTGTGGTTCTGGGACTAAAAAGGCTCAAAATCACATTTTTTGGGACTAAAAGGACCTGATTTTGAATTTTATAGGACTAAAAACGTCACTTACCACAGTCGTGGTACAAAAAAAAAATCTGCCCTCATTTATAGGACTAGAAAAACATTTTGCCCTTCGTTTTACGTCCCATAAACCCTAATTTTTTTCATTCATGCAAACCTTTGGGCTTTACGTCTGATCTTTCTGTTTGGTTTAATTGTTTGGTAGTATGAAGGCGCTGCGTCTGAAGATGGGAGAGCACCAAGTATATGGGACACTTACGCCCACCAATTTCCAGGTTCATTTTTGTGACGCACAATTTTTCCTTTCTTTAAACTCCTATAAATCTAAAGGATTTACACCAAGAATTTTGAAATATTAATTTCATCAATTCAAATATTAAAGTAAATGAATATGATTGTCCACTTTTTTTGAACTGTACACCAATCATACGATAAAGATGCATTGCACTTGCTATATATTAGATTAAGTTTAGTCAAGGCGACCCAAACTAAACTTTCCCATATTATAGTCTATCCACATTTTGCTTACCCAATTAGTTCTATGTATTGCATTTCTTTTTTTTGTTTTTTTTTTTTTGCATCTAAAAGTTAAAGTTATATAATCTATTACTTACAATCTTGACAAGTTTACAGAGAGAATCGCTGACCGCAGCAACGGTGACGTGGCGGTCGACTTCTATCATCCGTACAAGGTAGTTTCTGGATTCTAAATAAATTTGTCTTCGATAAAGCAGTATGTATAATTTAATAAAGCTGAATTTTATTATATTATTTGTTTATATAATTTAATAAAAGAGAGTTGTCATAACTGCTTACATATTTTAACTTTAAATGTGTCTAAATAAAAAATCACTGAAAAAATTAAGTGATCAAAGAGAAAGTTATTTATGAATATCAGTCGTCAAAAAAACTATGATGTAAGATGAAGAAAAAAAAATATGATAAGAAATGAATTTAAGGATAAATTTGAGTATTCAAAAATTGGTACGATAAAATATTTTCTTTTATAATAATATAGTCAAATACTTTAAAAACAAAATGTAACATTTTATAAGATATTTGAATTTATAAAATTTTATAAATAATTTTAATTAAATATCGACGGCACATTTATTCTTTTTTTACCTGTAAATAAGTTTAATCGATTCATCTTGCGTTTGAATTTTTTTCCCACTGCTTTGATTATTAATTGTTAGTGAAAATATGATGTGGCAGGAGGACGTGAAGTTGCTAAAGGATATCGGATTCGATGCTTTCAGAATGTCCATTTCTTGGTCACGAGTATTACCAAGTACGTAAAATCAAAGAGAAGATTTTAAAATCTTATAAGCCCATTTAGAAAATTAATTCAAGGAGTTCCTAAGATACCTTTTATAATTTAAAAATGAGCTTACGTAATTCATCCAAATATTTTAATTTTTTTAAGAAACAAATAAGATTTAAGACTAATAAATTAAAAAAATGTCCTACAATTAAGATATGGAAATTTTTTTTTTTTAAAAAAAAAGAAAAAATTAATCAAACCCCTCTCTTGATTTTATTTTTTATTCTTACATATATACTTAATATAATATACCCCGCAGGTGGGAAGTTAAGTGGGGGAGTGAACCAGGAAGGAATCGACTTTTACAACAATGTCATCAACGAGCTTCTTGCAAATGGTGACTAAATTCATATATCTTGTCTTCTTAAATTATTTGTCGAACTCCATGTTTTTAAGTTTTCTTGTTTTATTTGTCACTTGAAATAAATGGACAGGTATAACTCCATTTGTAACTATATTTCACTGGGATCTTCCCCAAGCCTTACAAGATGAATACTTGGGATTTCTAAGTCCTCACATTATGTAAGTCAAATTTACATATAATTACTATTAAAGTAATACATGCGTGAGAATAAAAGAAGAACTGAGTATTATATATTATGGTGGCAGTGATGATTATAAAGATTTTGCGGAGCTTTGCTTCAAGGAGTTTGGGGATCGTGTTAAGCATTGGGCGACACTTAATGAGCCGTATATATTCTCCAGTGGTGGCTATGATGGAGGCCTCACTGGCAACGCAGCCCCCGGGAGATGCTCCAACAGGGCTATCTGTGCGGAAGGGAATTCAGCAACTGAACCTTATATCGTCGGTCATAATTTACTTCTTTGCCACGCAACAGCTGTCAAACTATACAGGGAGAAATATCAGGTTAATTATTCTCGTTTCATGCACAGAACAATTTTGTGCATATACAAATGGTAATCGGATGATAAGAGTTAAAATGAGTCGAGTTAAATCAAAGGCATCATACAAGCACTATATTTAGTTCGTTTGTTGATAAAATCTTAGTTCTAGCAGTAAATTTGTCATAAGATTATACGTAAACAACAATTAAATAATGAAGTATATCAAATTCATATAAAATAAAAAAAATATCCATTTACATCAAGAAATTCAAACTCATGATGATCTCAACCGTGTAAACCTAATATACTTGATTCATTATTCTACGTACCCTGAATTTAAAGTTCTTGATTAATCTAAAGTTGCCAGTATTTATGTTGCAGGCAATTCAAAAGGGAGACATAGGAATTGTACTAATAACTCATTGGTTTGTACCATATTCAAGCAGCAGACTCGACGTTAGAGCAGCACGACGAGCTCTTGATTTTATGTATGGATGGTGAGTATATATACATATAAGTAAGTTTATAATGTCAAACTTTGAATTGTCAATTGTCAAAAATTGAAACCAAGTTTGGTAATTTCCAGCACTGAAAATTCTTTTTTTTTTTTTTTTTTTTGAATTTGTATTTATTCACCCAATAGTTTATGGGGATTATCCAACAACCATGAGATCCATTGTGAGAGATCGATTGCCAAAATTCACAAAGGAGGAGGAGACATTGGTCAAAGGATCCTTTGATTATGTGGGAATTAATTATTATACGGGGAATTTTGCAAAACACGTTGTCACTAGTGGAAATGTTAGCAGCTCAACGGATAATAGAGCCAGTCTTTCAAGTAAGTTTTGACATTAGTATAATTAAGAATAATAAAATAAATTATATTCAATTTACATAAATTGAAAAAAAATATTTATATGTTTGGTGAAACTCAAACCTATGACTTTGAACTTGTTTATTGAATTTCAGTCTTAATTATGGTTTAGTCGCACTTTGATATAATGATTCCTGCAAAACTTTGATGTTATGTTTTCTGAATTGTTTGACAGCTCAAGCCAATGGTGTACACATCGGCACACCTGTAAGTTGTCATCTAGAGTTCTTATAAGCCGTTTATAAATTATGTTGTCGGATTAATTTTTATAATATCTCAACCTCATAATTTCAGACTGCAGTGAGCTATTTCGATGATTATCCGAAAGGACTTCATGATCTTCTGGTCTACACCAAGGAGAGATACAACAATCCAACCATTTATATAACAGAAACTGGTAAATTAAAGCATTCTTGTACAGTGGTATTCTATATATTGATGAGGTACGAAATCGTATATTCGATCACATATCGTCCCCAATCTTCAAGAGGAGAACCTGTGGAACAGAAAACACGTTAACTAGTCAGGTCGTAGCCCGACGAAGGTGCTCCGACGCTCAAGTTAGAATGGGATTGGAGAAGAATCTTAGGCAGGAAAATCTAGGAATATTAAAGAATGAAAATTGCCTTCATCATCGGAATCTCCTTTTATTTATACAGTTAAAACCTTCAATATATTGCTTGCCACGTGTCAGGCGCATATGCCTTCTGAGCCCTCCAATCAAGCAATAGATTGTAGATAATATGCCAGGATCGCGCTGGTGGCTAAGAATCCGCGATCCGATCTGCTAACCCCGCCACTTAACTGATCATTACCATATATAGGATCTGGTTTGAATTTGGTAATGCCAGCTGTCGTTTATGGATGGCGCTAAGGGCATATCAGTCTTTTTGCAAATCAACGCTCATCATATATAATCAGAAGAAATGTGACTTTTTGTTAGGGTTAGTTACTATAACCACCTCTTAAAAAACTGAAAAATTACTATAATAAAAAATAAAAAATTATGGTAATATTGATTAACTACTGACTATGTAACAACTATTGACCACTGTTTTTGTAAGTGAAAAAAGAATATCAGTTGTAGTTAAATGGGTAAAATTTGTTTTAATCCCCAACATTTGATTTCAAACTTCAAAATCTTTCATATCCTTTCAAATCACTTCAAGTTTTTACCTTTGGTAGGTAATTTTCATATTTACCTTATAAAATATTTTCTCTTTTGCAAAGAAAATAATTTTAGACTTTTAGTCCCTCACTTTTTATTTTTAATTTGCAATTTGGTCCCTCACAATAAATTTTAAAACATATAACTACTATAATTAGAAAAATATATCATTCGTCAATTATCTAGATATAAGTTGATCGATGATGTATAAATCTGCTTATTATGAATTCAATGAAATTAAAATTTTCAAATAAAAGAGCACTTGAATAATTAAGTTAGAAAAAAAAAGTTTAAATAAAAAAATATAGCAAAAGTTTTCAAAAAAATTCTGAAATTAGAACATAAGTAACAAAATAAGTATGTTAGTCAAAATGTTGAAGAATGGGTTATAATTTCAAAAAATTTTAAATAACAAAATATAGCAAAAGTTTTGAAATGTTGATGACTAAAGTAAGTTGACCTATCTAAAATTTATAATATAAATGTTGATTAATTGTGATTAAAATATAATTTTTTTGTACTGATTTTATTTAATTGTGATTGATAATATTAATTTATCATAATTGTTAAGCTATAGTCATTTAATGTATAAAAAGAAAATTCCGTGTTGGAGGATGTTTGATTTAATTTCTTTTATACTAATTCTAGGTATGACCGATGGTAATAACGTTACTGAAGTTGCTATTAATGACAATGGAAGGATTAACTTCTACAATGGTCATATTCGGGCGACTCACCGAGCCATCGAGTAAGTTTAATTTTTAATTAATTAATTGTTTTTATTTATTTGGAAAAGTAACAAACTCACAAAAGTAAAAAACAAATCATCTGTTGGAACTATATCTATACTGTTAATTAATTAAATTGGTGTATTAATAAATTGTTTAAATTAGATAGATCGAATATTGATGTATTTCTAAATTCAGATAATCACAACAAAATAATTAAATAAAGATATTGTAAGTAAAAAAATAATAAATATTGTCAATTTGTATATGTTAAAAGTTTAAGCACACACATTGGATGTGCCGCCAACGATACTTGCTCTTTGATGAGTCAAGGTCAAGCCAATATATTTTTGTTCGAAAGCTTGTAAGCCGGCTCAAGATTTTTTTTTCTATTTTTTATTTTTAAGTACTTTTATATATTTAACTACGTATATAATAGTTTGTCAAGTTAATAAATAAAATATTTATAATATATTAGAATTATATTCAAGCAATATCTCATATTTTAATTTTATAGCTTCATAAAAGTATGGTATTTCAATATGTTTCTAAAACTAAGCATAATCAATAATTTAACATGTTTTTATTATTTTTGTCTAAATTATTATTTAATATATAATACATTTGAATTTTATTGTTATATTTTAATATTAATTTATAGTTTCTAACAATTGAAAATATTTTATATATTTATTTGTGAGTACATATTTGTACCAAGATTATGTAATTACTTGGATAATTTTATATATATTTTTTATACGTTTACTGATTATGTTACCACTAAACTAATATTATATATATAATAAAAATAATATGAAGTTGTATATTCCTGACATTAGATTGACATATGCTTTGTAATTAATAATTAATATTATAAATTATTAGTTATTGATTTTTTAAAATTATTTAATAGTTGAAGAAAATTAAGAATATATTTTTATTAGATGCAAAGTAATTTGCGCTTATCAATCTAAAATAATTAATAAATTTTCGCGGAGCTTGAGTTTACCACCGCTATTCGAAATCATAGGAGTTGATATTAAACATAATTGTGTGTAAAACTCTCTAATTTGTCATTAAAATCAATCTATGTATATTATCATTACAATTTCTTAAAAAATTCATCAAGGTCAAAAATTAACTACTAGAAATAAAAATAAATTATGTGTGTAATTGATACTGATAATTTTAGATTTATTGTTGGCAGAGAAGGTGTAAATGTGAAAGGTTTCTTTGCATGGTCGTTTTTGGACAACTTTGAATGGGTATCAGGTTACACTCAACGATATGGAATTACCTATATTGATTACATGGATGGACTTACAAGAATTCCCAAAAAGTCCGCTACTTGGTTCAAGAATTTCTTGAATGCAATAAGATCAGAGTTTAGTTGCTATCGATCAACTAGTAACTTTTAGGGAATGTTTAGTTTGTGTGTGTATATTTTCCAATATCGTAAATGTTTGATTTGTGTTATATTAGATTATCTATTGTATTGTCAAATAATTGGTCGGAATGTATTTGACATCAGAATTATAATAGTAAAAGACAATGTTAATCCCTTTTTTATTTGTCTGTGAGAAATATGACGGAGAATGTGAGTGATAAATTGAAAAAGTAAATTTAATTAATAAGTTTATTTTTATTAGAATAAATTATAACAAATGATTGGTTATGATGTACGATATGAGAAACTCGTGATAAATGGATGATGGTTGATAGCTACCAGTTATCATCCAACCATGTGTGATAAACCAAATAGGTGTCTAGCATTGATGTAGTATTTTATTTAAATGATGTGTCTAGTCAATAACCTTTTCCAAGCATCTTTTTCGATTGGATATGTCTAGTCAATGGTACATTTCCAACTTCTATAAATAGTCACTCCCATTTCATTTCATTTAGTCAACTTGAAAAGCATTTTAGAGCATTTCAAAGTATTTTTTGTTTTGTCATTTTTCAAAATTTGTAGCGCTGCTACTTTGAGATTGTAAGTTTGGAGATAAATTACCATCACAGTTAGCACTTGATGGAGCAATAATTATCTTAAAGATAGGAGGTCTAACTCTTTCTCGACTTCCTAATACACAACTACCGCATATCCTTCAATTTTTCACAAGTTTAAGACAATCATTTATTGTTATGTATTATGGGTACTAAGTATGTTGCTGCTACTAATCCGGTAACTATAGTTGTCTAAACACTTGTTGCACACCCTATTGCTACCAAAAGGAAAGGTTGGAGAAATTCTCTAGCAATGACTTTAGGAGATGCCAATTTACTTTACTACGTTGAAGCTAGCTAAGTTCTGAGGGGGAAATTAATTTCCGAAAGAGGATTGAATTTAATGTATGGGGACATGGGGGATTTCTATGGAAAAACTACATCCTCACGACTTGAGTGATGTGTTATACAATGTATATACCTTAGCTAAGACTGCAAAAGCTCTTTGGGGATTCTTAGAGAAAAGAGAAAGAAAATGGACATTAAGTCATAATTTTTAAATGATGATATAGATTAAGAGATCTACACAGAATAACCTAAAGGGTTTGTTGTCCTACCCAAAAAAGAAGGTCAGTAGACTGATCAAGTCGTGTCGGGGATTAAACAAGCTCCTAAACAATGCCATTAAAAATTTAACAAAATAATGTAGTCAAATAACTTCAAGGTCAAAAAGTGTAATAAATGTGTCTATGATTGAAACCGATGAAGAATAGTCGGAGGTGGTAGATGAAGGTGGAGGGAGCTACTCTAACCTTTACAAGCAGTATTCAGCAATTGATGAGATACTAAGGTTATAAGTCCACTTAATTGATCTAATGAATGTAACATTAACGTATTAATCTAACAAGTAAAGATTTTCCTAAGTTGAGGTTTTTCATGAATTAATATGATATACTCTTCCAAGTTATACCAAATCTATTATTACCAAAAAATTAGTGGATTCCTTCTTTCTACGGCTCCTGATAATAATGCATTAAGATCTGTGAAATTTATATAACTAGATCAATCATTCATATGTATGCCTTCATATCATTAATTCACATAATGAATTACCCTATTCACTATGCAGAATCCCCTTCTAACTCATCAGCCTAATCGAAAAGATGATCAACTTCTCAAATTATAATAATAAGCATAATAATTCATGGAATATAAAAATAAAGTCGTAGATTAGTCTAAAAAAAGTATTCAAGATAGAAAAGTTTTAGAAAAAAAAAGTAAATTAGTTCATAGTAACTAAATCTAAAACAAAGAAGGAAAATTAAGAAAAGTTCATGAACTAGAAAATCGGGCTTGAGCTGTCACTCTAGTGCCGGATTGACTGCTCCATGTGTCTGCTTGTTTTTCTCCCTTGCCCGGACATGTATTCCATGTTTTTTTCTTCGAAACTTGGCCAAATCGTCAACGTGTTTTCTGTACTTTTATCTTAAGAAATTCGACAAATCCCATGCTTCCCTTGACTTCTCTCTTTTGTACTAGTTCCTAATCCTGTTAGTAGAGGAAAAGAATCCCCATATAATCAATTTCTTTTTCTTTCCTTCCTAAGCCTTTTTCAACCAAAATTCTAAGAATAAATACAAGAAAAAAAAATGTTGGGCCACATAAAATTAACAACAGAGAATAGGTTGGAGAATCCTCATTTTTCACCCCATTGCATATTTGATTACCCGTAGTCACGGGTTAGACAGTTTAATTACCCGTCGTGTCCACAGTTTATCAGAAATGCGCTAGACAAAGAGCACACATCTGATAAGCCGTGGTCATAGCTTATCAAATATTCCCTGGACAGAGAATGGCCATTTGATAACATGGCGTATCTCATGTTTGCTCTGGCTTCAAAACAACATGTCAGAACCATATATCCAATATTTTCCCACTTGGTCCACCTATTCAATAATCAAAGTTCCATCTCAAAGGGGTCAAATAAGAAATAAATGAGTAGTATCTTCCAAGTATTACAATGCACTATATTTCTAACCCACACGATAACACAACTTAAATAAATAAGCTATATGCTTATTTAGGATCCCAAAACGATATTGTTTTCTCAAATTTAAATTTGCACACTAAAGTGAGAAAATACAACAACTGAATATGAGTTTCATTAAACATAACAATTGTATTAGTTAAAGGATCAACTATCATCAACTTAGTACTAATGTGTTCAATGACCATTTTTTGTTCTTTAACACGTTCCCTTATGGCTAAATACCTAATGCTGATATGTTTACTTCAATTTCCACCCTTGTTTTAGCCGTAAAGACAACTAAATTATCATAATACATCATTAATGGTTTAGAAATTGAATCATTATTCTCAACCCAGATATGAAAATCTTTAAACACAGACTGTGTGAAGTTGCCTTAAGGCAAGATACGCACTTAGATTCCATAGTGAAAGTAGCAATCAAAGTCTGTTTTGCACTCCTCCACAACACAGCTCCATTGGCAATCAACACAACTAGCAAAGTCCGAATTAGAGTGCCCAACAACTTCCAAATTCTCAGTTTGCCTATACATAAGCATGTAGTTCTTTGTCCTTTAAGATATCTCATGCCTTTCTTTGCAACCTTCCAGTGATCCAAACCCGAATTACTCTAATATCTTTTCCAACATCCCCATGGCAAATGCAATGTTAGGCCATGTACAGACTTGAGCATACATAAGGTTTCCAATAGCAGAAGCATATGGGATATCCTTTATCTGTTTCCGTTCGAGGTCATTCCTTGAACATTGTTTCAAATGTAACTTGTCACCCTTCACAACGGGAGATACACTAGGTAAACAATCTTTCATCTGAAATCTTTTTATGACCTTAGTCATGTAGTTTTTCTTAGAAAATCTCAAAATACATCGAGATCTATCTCTATGAACCTTGATGCCAATAACATATGATAACCTTGATGCCAATAACATATGATACCTCACTGATGTCGTTCATTTCAAAATTCTTAGAAAGAAATTATTTCACTTCACAGTAAAATACCATCTACATAAAGTACAAGAAAAACAAGTTTTGCTCCAACTAACCATCTGGTATATAGATTTTGATCTATGATATTCTCTACAAATCCAAATGAAAAGATAACATCACAAAATTTTAAGTACTACTGATGGGATGCTTGTTTTAGAACATATATAAATTTCTTAAGCTTACATACCAAGTGCTCACTGTTATTAAACAAGAATCCTTCAGGTTGCTTCTTATAAACCTCTTCCTCTAGTCAGCATTTAGAGATGCTATTTTCATGTCCATTTGATGAAAATCCATATCAAAATAGGCAATAAATGCCATGATAGTACGGAGTGAATCTTTTTTGGATATAGGAGAAAAGGTTTCCATGTAATCGATTCCTTCCCTTTAAATGAATCCCTTAGCTACAAGTTTTATTTATATGTTTTGATGTTGCCTAATGAGTCTTTCTTTGTTTTAAAAAACCCACTTACACCCTATGGCTTTTAAACCATCAGGCAACTCGACAAGATCCCAGACTTCATTAAATGCCATGGAATTCATCTCCTCTTTCATAGCATCATACCACAAGTTGGATTCCCTACTTTTTATGGCTTCAGAAAACGTTTCAGGGTCATTTTCGGCTCCAATATTTAACTTAGATTCCTATAGATATACCATATAATCACCAGAAATTGCTAATCTCTTTGTCCGAGTAGATAACTTAATGTTGCATCAAAATTCTTTGGAAGAGTTTTTCGATCATCTGGTTGTACTACATTTTGCGGTATATAGTACAATTGGATCTAGTGGTTCATGATCATCAACTTGTGAAGCGGTTTAGATTTGTTGTTCAACACGCATTTGAACCGTAAGAGTGTTGTGAACTACAACGGTCAATCCATTACTTGAAGTGGAAGGTTGAGATTCTAAATGATCAAATTAGATTTTTCACTCAATTCATGATAACTCCCACTAATCAATAAAATCTATATCTCTTAGTCCTTTTGGTATATCCATGAAATACCCACTAATGGTCCTTGAGTCTAACTTTTTTTCTTGGGGATTATAAACTTTCAGCACAGATGGACATCCCCAAATGTGTACATGCCTCAAACTCCGTTTCTAATCTTTAAATAGCTCAAATGGTGTTTTAGAGACAACCTTGGTTGGAACTTGATTTAATATGTACACAACCGTTTTGAGAGCTTCAGTTCTAAAGAACTTAGGAAGTTTGGAGCTAGTCATCATGCTCTGCACCATGTCCCATAATGTTCAGTTTCTTCTTTCGGCTACACCATTTTGATCTGGAGCATGGTGTATTGTGCAACAATACTCTACCAAAAAAAACTTTGCAAAAGAACCAGGTGCTTGTCCACCTTTAGTATATCTACCAAAATACTCACCATTTCTATATGACCTCACAGCTTTAATGTGTTTGTCACATTGTTTCTCTACTTCTGCTTCAGAAACCTTAAAAGCATTTAGTGCTTCAGCCTTATGTTAAAAAAATAGATACACATGTAATGTGGGTAGTCATCAATAAAAGTAACAAAGTATTTTCAACCATATGAATTATTGCAGTCCACACAAGTGTCAAAATCTATAAAATCTAGAGCGTTAAGTACTCCATTTACTAAGTTTTTAATCCTCTCTATGGAGATGTGTCCCAATCTCCAGCGCCACAAAACAGAGGAATCTTCATTCATAACACATCTTTAATACCAACATTATCATCAACATGCAATGTATAAAGTATATAACATTGCAAATTAATACAAACGAAACACTTGGAATCCTTCTAAATTTCACCATAAAAAGGTAATTTTATCTTCCCCTTTTCCTTTGAATTGATCCTTATTCTTTCCTTGTCTAGCCTTATGCACACTTTCCCTAGCCTCCATAGACAATCTCTCTTCCTCTTGCACACACATGGTCATAAGTTTATTGCTTGATCATTTATCTTTATTTGTGTTGTAAGAAATTCTGTAAGGAGCAGATTGATGTGGCAAGGTATTCAAAATCTAGTGCACAAAAAAATATTCAGATATATCAACTTCAAAAGATTTTAATTGAGGAACAATTTCCCTCATTTGCATAATATGCAGATGCGCACCATTTAAACCGGTGAGTTTTTTAGAATTAAATCTCAAGGCGTTGGCAAATGAAATTAATGAAAATGCATATCACAAGACATTAAACTACCTGAATCAATTTGACTAAAAAACTTATAACAATTATATGTACAATAAATCTCATTATACAAATTTTGGAAGCACAATAAATACATTATATTTTCAATCGCAAAATTATACATATAAGTTTTAATTCCCAAAATATCAACATCAATCTCAAATCAAGGTAGAGATAAAGCATGCTCTGATACCAAATGTAAGCATAAACATATGATGTAGGAAACAAGATGGTCAAAACATAAATCCATATAAACAATAATATACCAACATAATTGTTGACATCTAGCATATACATAGTAATTACATCATATACATGTTAGATCTTTAAGTACGGAAGCAAAATAATTTAGGATACTTTCCTTCAATCATTGATTCAAATAGAAATCTATATAGAAAATCGAAGTGTTGCAGAATTGATGTTGGATTCTTCTGAAATTTGGTGCAATCAAACAGATGGTGTGTCTTCTCTACGATTGCAGGATTTCAGGGGACCCAAGGCTCAAATCATGACCATCGAAGACCTAATGTTTTTTACCTACATTTGTCCATAAAAAAATGTATCATTTATACGTAATTGGCGTTTACCAGAATTTGTATAAGTTGGATAGTGGACCACATCAGCAAAACTGTCAGACAGAGATAAACCGTGGCCATGTCTTATCTCATGTCTACTCTGACTTTAAAACAATATGTCAAAATCATATGTACAACAAGAACAAGCATCATATCTACAAAAAAAGTTAACAAAAAATAAATCATATAATTTCTCTTAATTAAATATTCAATTATGTTATTCTAGTGACATATCACAATGCTGGAATATATTCAATTTCACATTAAACTGGTTGACAAAGTAATGCACAAGAACAATCGTACAAAAAAGCACGCGCGCCAACTACGAGAACTATATATTTTATCTGCTTTAAAAATTAAAACTCTTTAATAAAGAAATTAAAAAAAAAAAAAAAGCAATTGGGATTGCACAAAAAATACACGTGTCAGCAATGACAACCATCGTTTATGTACTTGAGATAACTATTATTCATTTCAGCAATGTCAAAAAGTATTCGAGACAATCTTGAGAAGTCTTGTTATATATTTATAACTATTTATGTATAACTAGCAATCTTCACACGTAGCTAATTATGTTAATTGAAATTAATCATAATTGAATTTACACTTCCTATTTATACATAGTTTACTACAGTGAAAATTTTCATTGTTGGGATAATGCCTAAAAATTTCTTTCATTCGTAGATTGACTGACCTTTGATAGAGAGTTTTCACCACTTACATCGTATGTTGAGATAAGTGTTGTATCGCATATAATTTTGTAATTAGTATTAAAAATTAATTTCATACATAACAAATGAAAAGAGAGATCATCGATGCTCCTGATATATCCACTTTTTTGTTTCATTACTTAATGTTTTTTATTGAAAATATTTTATTTTTTTAGTATATTAATTATTCAATATTTACGATGATTATCGAAAATTTTCTTATTTGATATAATTTTTTAATTTCTAAATCTTTCAATTATTTTTGACTAAACTTCAACTGCATAACAAATAAAGAGGGAGAAGATCACATGTTCTCGTACATTTAATTTTATCTTATATAAATTGTTCTCTAGATTTTTCTTATTGTTAATAAGTTTTTAATATTTTTTATCGACTAAATTGATAATCTTTTTATAATTTTTAAAACTTTTTCATCCATTCTATTCGATTTTTTTTATAAGTTTTTAATTTTTTAAAAAAAATAAAAAAAATACAGTACGGGCAAAATTGACAATTTCATACCCTCATCCAAAGATAACATAATTTATCAAACATTAGGAAATATTTGTAATTTTTCAAACAACGAGAAAATATTCATAATTATGACAAACGTTAGGAGAGGTCATTGTAATTTATCCTATAATTATTCACTACATTAGACATGTCGCAAAGACGAAAATGACGTCTATAACATTAGTGTTTGTAACATTAGTCTATAACAACTGATAGCAATGTGCTATGAAAAAAATATGACAAAAAAGCGCACCAACAAGAAGCAAATTGAACTGATACAGGCAACGAAAGACCATTCCAACAACTTACATACGGCAATCCGAATATATATATTAAATGATAATAAGTTTTATTACCGCAAATAACTTTTTAAAATATAATAGGAGACGACTTTGATAAGATGATTTCCCCTATTAAAATTATTATCCTGACAAAATAGCAATTTTTTTTATCACTTATTAGACATACTTAACGATAAATTTAATTATTTTTACTTAATATTCTATCACTAATATTTATTTATTTTTTTAAATAATGAGTTGGATCTGCGGAGTATAGTTTGACATAGCATCAGCACAAAGCAATGCTGATATTTTTCTCTCTATATATATGTTGTCGGACATGATTATAACTCGAAATTTTGTTTAATTTTTCCATTAATTTCAAATTATTGTTTTCTTAATATTTTTACTACACTAATAAAAGAAAGTAAGGATGATAATTTTTTTCAAATTATTAAGAAGTTACAATAAAGAATAATTTCAATGTCAAAATATTAAGGATGATAATTTTAAAATTATCAACAGAGATATATTTTAATTAATGACAATAATTTATATCTTACGCAATATAATTATTAGTGATAGATTATATATTAAGTAGTCACCGCAAAAATTAGTGACACAACTTAGCAGGACAAAATAAATAGAATCACAAATATATTGTCACTACCCGTGATTAGAAATAAGCTTTTGAGCGACAAATATATTATCACAAAAAACTATGATCACTAAAATTTTTTGAATTTAATCACAATAAATTTTTTTCACAACTACTTTTTTTATATCAAATTTTTTGAATTAGTGACAACGGAACTATCACTTAAATGTAGAAATCTTATCACTAAATAATTCCAAGTTGTCTCTCTTTTTCGTGAAAAGAAATAAATTATCACTAAAAATTTTTATGTTTAGTGACAACAAGTCATTTGCCACTTCTTTATAACCTGGGAATTTTCGAGCAAGCAAGGCAGAAGCTTCTATGAATTGTCGACAATTCACAAGCTTATTTTCCATTTGAGTTGAAATATGAGCAAAAACATGATAACAGAAACCCAACACAAACACGTTGTGGGGTGAAGCGCGTTTGGGATTGTAATAGGGTCACCCTTACATACTGCATGTTACTGTCGTTCATCTTGAACAGAAGTCCACCTAGAAAACTTCGTCAACACTGTAAGTTTATAAGTTCGTGCTGAAATAGTTGAGCTGAGAAAATAGAGAGAAGCTCAGAGGATCGAGCGCTTGGATTAATCCTGGTGTAATTTCTCTGCGCCAAGCTTAACAGAAACAGAAACAGGAAAACTGAGGAGAAGAACTCACCAGAAATTGCGCTATCCGTCTTTGTGACAACCGAATCATATTTATACATCTCAAGTGAGTTCCTTCTCCCCGTAATTGTTAATGCATTGTTGCTCTAGCGCGATTTATTTTTGCTCCTACCTTATTACGTTTTTTCTTATGTTTAGTTTTCTGGTTTCAATTTCCCTCCCTTTGAAAACGTCCTTGTCCTTAAGGATTGAAGTTGGGAAACCGAGCCTACAGATCATACAAATTCTCCCACAATCTCTCTTCAGATGGCACATTGTACCACTTGACAAGGACTTGAGTCCTAGACCTATTATTCCACTTGACTAAACGACGATCAAGCATAGCTTCCGATTCCAAATGACATGCCCGTGATAAGTGTTGTCGGTAAATATAGCGCACACGACAATCAGTCTGTTTTCTTTTTAAGTAGTGAAACATGAAAGACGGGGTGAATTCTTGTCCCCTTCAGCAGCTCCAACTTATTGACTACAGCTCCAACTCGCTGCAACACCTTAAAAGGCTTGAAGAACCTTGGTGTAAGCTTATGAATGTTGTGTAATTTCAAGGATGTCTGTTTGTAAGGTTGGAACTTCACAAAAACCAAGTCTCGCATTGTAAATTCCCTCTCACTTCGCTTCTTATCTTCTTGGACCTTCATTCTATGGTGAGCATTGTTAAGATGTTCCTTAAGTATCTTACAGTGGCTTCGTTATGTTGTAAGCTTCTGTTAACAACCTCCGAGAGAAACCCAAAGTCTTGTATGGTATCGGTGTTGGTGGGGGCTACTCGTAAATGGACTCATAGGAGTAGTCCAAATAGAAGAATGAAATGAGGTGTTGTACCACCAATCCACAAGCGACAACTAGTATGCCCATTCCCTAGGTCGATTTCCTGTCATGCAACGCAAGTAGCATTCAAGGCATTTATTAATAACCTCGGTTTGACCATTCCTTTGTGGGTGGTAAGTTGTGGATGGCTTGAGTTTGAACCTTTGCAACTAAAAATACTCTTGCCAAAATCTGCTCATAAATACCGGATCTTTATCACTGGCAATTGACTTCGGCATCCCACTTAACTTGAAAATGTTTTCCGTGAATAGCTTAGCAACCATAACCTCCAAAAATGGGTGTTTGAGAGCTAAGAAATGAGCATATTTGCTCAACTTATCGACGACCACCAAGATTGTGTCCTTTCCTACTAAGGTGGGCAATCCTTGTACAAAATCCTGAAGAATAGTGTGGTACGACTTGGGAACGTGCTAGCGGAAGCGGCAAAGCGAAAACATGTAATAATAAAAATTAAATGCAAAAGTAAACGAATCCAAGGGTTGTACCCTTGGAGTTTTCGGACGTTCGATGTACTAAAATAAAACGCAAAAATGGGGCTGATGTATGAACCATAAAACCAAAATTAAGATAGTGAAAAATAATACATTCATTTTTTACGATTTCTTGAAATGCTCTTCACTTGAGGCTTCTGCGTAGCAGCCCTCTAATTCGTCCATACCACACTAGAGTCGGGATCTCTATGTCTTCTTTGTTAGAAGAGAATGAGATAAGAAAATTGCACTTAAGTACACAAGAGAGGGGGCGGCCGAGAGGTAGGAAGAGAGGAGGGAAGTTTTTTTTGTGTTGTGTGATTCTGATTATAATTATTTACCGAATAATTTTATTTCATATATATACCTTGTTTGATAATTAAGAATGTTTATAAATATATTCTATTATCTACAAGACATATTTCTCTTTATTTCAAATAAAGAGATCCCCAAAAATGGTTGGAATTGCACTTTCCAGAAATACAATTTGCTAGCCATTTATTTCTTTCCATGAAATTTTTTATGGGCTCAAAATTAGTGGGTTGGCCGATTTTTTCCTTTAAAAAATATAAGCCAAATGAATTTTTATTTAAATCTAATTTAATAAAAATCCACTTATTGAGCCCAACTTGTATTTAATCTAATTAAATACACAAGCCCAGATTATCCTCATTATTTAATAAGATCCAACTTATTTAATTATAAGGACAAGGCCAATATAAATTAATGCTATTAATTTATTTCTGGGCCCTTTTCCATCTAATGGATCTCTCTCTCTGTAAGTAATCTAATTACTTGTGGAATTAATTCAAAATTAATTTCTTGTTTCCTTTCTAGTGATTTGTGTGTAACTCTTCATGTTCACCTTTCAGCTATACTTAGGCTAGTGTCTAACACTATTATTAATTAAATCCCATTTAATTAATAAATCTTCATCAACACTTAATCAAGAAAGCTCGTCATCATAGGTTACAATTTTCCTGGCTTTGAAAACGTCCTTGTCCTTAAGGACTGAAGTAGGGAAACGGAGCCTACAGATCATACAAATTCTCCCACAATGTCTCTTCAGATGGCACATTGTACCACTTGACAAGGATTAAGTCATAGGCCTACTGTTCCACTAGACTAAACGGCGATCAAACACAACTTTCGGTTCCAAATGACATGCCCATGATAAGTGTTGTGGGTAAATATAGCGCGCACGATAATGAGTCTGTTTTCTTTTTAAGTAGTGAAACATGAAACACAGGGTGAATTCTTGTCCCCTTCGGCAGCTCCAGCTTGTCGGCTATAGCTCCAACTCGCTGCAACACCTTAAGCAGCCCGAACAACCTTAGTGTGAGCTTATGAATGTTGTGTAATTTCAAGGATGTCTGTTTGTTAGGTCGGAGCTTCACAAAAACCAAGCCTCCCACTGCAAATTCCCTCTCATTTCGCTTCTTATCTGCTTGAACCTTCATTCTATGCTGAGCATTGTTAAGATGTTCCTTGAGTATCCTGACAGTGGGTTTCCTATGTTGTAAGCTTCTGTTAACAGCATCCAGAGAGGAACTTGAAGTCTTGTATGGTATCGGTGTTAGTGGGGGCTACTCGTAAACGTCCTCATAGGAGTAGTCCGAGTAGAAAAATGAAATGAGGTGTTGTACCACCATTCCGCAAGCGGCAACCAATGTGCCCATTCCCTAGGTCGATTTCTTGTCATGCAACAAGTAGTATTCAAGGCATTTATTAATAACCTCGGTTTGACCATCCCTTTTGCGGGTGGTAAGCTGTGGATAGCTTGAGTTTGACCCTTTGCAACTGAAAATACGCTTGCCAACATCTGCTCATAAATATCGAATCTCTATCACTGATAATTGACTTCGGCATCCCACTTAACTTGAAAATGTTCTCCGTGAATAGCTTAGCAACCACAATAGCCGAAAATGGGTGTTTGAGAGCTAAGAACTGAGCATATTTACTCAACTTATCGACTACCACCAAGATCGTGTCCTTTCCTACCAAGGTGGGCAATCCTTCTACAAAATCCTCAAGGATCGCGTGGTACAGCTTGGGAACGCGCTAGCGGAAGTAGTAAAGCAAAAATGTATAATAACAAAAATTAAATGCAAAATTAAATGAATTCAAAGGGTGTGCCCTTAGAGTTCTCGGGTGTTCGATGTACTAAAATAAAACGCAAATATGGGGCTGATGTATGAACCAGAAAATCAAAATTAAGAGGGTGAAAAACAATACATTCGTTTTTCACGATTTCTTGAAATGCTCTTCACTTGAGGCTCCTACGTGCAGCCCTCTAATTCGTCCACACCACACTAGAGTCAGAATCTCTACATCTTCTTTGCTAGAAGAGAACATAGAAGAAAATCGCACGTAAGTGCACTAGAGAGGGGGCGGCCGAAAGGTAGGAAGAGATGAGGGAAGGTTTGTTTGTGTTGTGTGATTATGATTATAATTATTTCTCAAATAATTATATTTCATATATATATATACCTTGGTTGATAATTAATAATATTTCTAAATACTTTCTATTATTTACAAGGCATATTTCTCTTTATTCCAAATAAATAGATCCCAGAAAATTGCACTTTCCAGAAATACAATTTGCTAGCCATTTATTTTCTTCCATGAAATTTTCGATGGGCTCAAAATTAGTGGGTTGGCCTATTTTTACCTTTAAAAAATACAAGTCCAATGATTTTTTTTATTTAAATCTAATTTAATAAAAATCCACTTAATTGAGCCCAACTTGTATTTAATCTAATTAAATATACAAGCCCAGATTATCTTTATTATTTAATAAGATCCAACTTATTAAATTATAAGGAAAAGTCTAATATAAATTAATATTATTAATTTATTCTTGGGCCCTTTCCATCTAATGGATCTCTCTTTGTAAGTAATCCAATTACTTGTGAAATTAATTTCAAATTAATTCCTTGTTCCTTTCTGGTGAGTTGTGTTTGACTCTTTAGGTTCACCTTTCAGCTAGACTTAGGCTTGTATCTAATACTATTATTAACTAAATTTTATTTAATTAATAAATCTTAATTAACCCTTAATCAAGAAAGCCCGTTACCATGGGCTGCAATTTCCCTTGCTCTGAAAACGTCCTTGTCCTCAAGGACTGAAGTTAGGAAACCGAGCCTATAGATCATACAAATTCTCCCACAAACTCTCGTTAGATGGCGCATTGTAACACTTGACAAGGACTTGAGTCATAGGCCTATTGTTCCTCTTAACTAAGCAATGATGTAGCACAACTTCTGGTTCCAAATGACATACCCATGATAAGTGTAGTGGATTAATATGGCACGCACGACAATAAGCTAGTTTCTTTTTCAAGCTGTGAAACATGAAAGACAGAGTGAATTCTTGTCCCCTCCGGTAGCTCCAGCTTCTAGGCTAAGCTCCAACTTGCTCCAACAACTTAAAGGGCCCGAAGAACCTCTGTGCAAGCTTTTGAATGTTGTGTAATTTCAAGGTTGTCTGTTTGTAAGGTCCCTGCTTCAAAAAAACCAAGTCTCCCACTGCAAATTCCCTTTCACTTTTATTCGTATCTGCTTCAACCTTCATTCTGTGCTGAGCATTGTTACGATGTTCCTTGTGTATCCTAATGGTGGCTTTCCTATGTTGTAAGCTTTTGTTAACCTTTAGAGAGGAACAAAAGTCTCATATGGTATCGGTGTTGGTGGGGGCTACTCGTAAACTGCCTCATATGGAGTAATCCGAATAGAAGAATGAAATTAGGTATTGTACCACCATTCTGCAAGCGGTAACCAGTATGCCCATTACCTAGGTTGATCTCCTGTCATGCAACACAAGTAGCATTCAATTCATTTATTAGTACCCTCGGTTTGAATATCTATTTGCGGGTGATAAGCTCTGGATGGATTGAGTTTGACCCTTTGTAACTGAAAAATACTGTTGCCAAAATCTGCTCAAAATATCGAATCTTTATCACTAACAATTGACTTCGACATTCCACTTAACTTGAAAATGTTCTCCATGAATAGCTTAGAAACCACAATTGCCGAAAATAGGTGTTTGAGAGCTAAGAAGTGAGCATATTTGCTCAACTTATTGACCACAATCAAGATCGTGTTCTTTCCTACCGAGGTGAGCAATCTTTCTATCTTCCCATATTCTATTTGGGACCTACAGCGGCTGCAATAGTCTTGGTGGCAATACATTTTCATGTTTGTTGTTTTGGCAAACAATGGAATTCTTGATAAACCCATGCACATCTTGTTTCAGACACTTCCAATATGCTACACTTTTGATTCTATGGAGGGTATTCTCCATACCTACTCTCTTAGTGAACTACCATGGAATAATTGCAAAATACTTCACCCTACCATCAGTTTCCCTTTGCAAGTTGAAATGCCCCCCTTCCACGAATAATGTGGTTTGCTATCAGGATTTCAACTCGTAAGTTGTATCAATCCATGAATTTTCCCGTCATCAGCCCAATTCTCCTTGATCGTGTCTAGTAGCCTAATGTCAATAGAGGTCATACTATTAAGAGAAATGATTCTTTCATTACCTAGATGTTGAATTGAGGAAAGACCATAGCAACTACGTTTTCTTGACCTATTTTGTAACAAATATGTAGTCGCATACCATCAATTTTGAGATCTACCTTTGTTGGCTTGGGGTGGATATCTTCTGCTCCATGAGATGCTTAAGACTTTGGTTGTCCGTTTTTAAGAAAAAATGTCTCCCTATGAGGTAAGGTCTCTATTCCAACACCGTTGTGACCGTAGAAAACATCTCCTTATCATATACTAACATTCCAAGTTGCTTATCACTCAGTGTTTTGCTCATATACGAGATAGGCCTCCCTAGTTGCAGCAAGACAACTCCTATTCTAGAACATGATGCATCTATCTCCACTGTAAATTCTTTAGAAAAGTTTGGAAGAACGAGAACGTGGGCATGACTTATTGCTTTTTTCAATTGTGCAAAGGTATCAGAAGTAACTTCAATCCACACAAACTTATCCTTCTCCAAGAATTATGACAAAAGTCGTGCTAACTGTCTGTATTCTGTTATGAACCTTTGATAATATTCGGTGAGGCCAGGGAATCCTCTCAGCTCTTTTGACATCTGTAGTGGCCACCAATCAAGCATAGCTTACATCTTCAACTGATCAAATACAATTCCATCTTCTATGATAACATAACCCAAATATTCCACTTGACGTTTGCCGACGGTGTCTTTCCGAGATTCGCAGATTGGTCCGATTTCCATGGCCTAACCGAGATTGGGCAAATCACATTGATTGGGCAGCACGAAAATGGAGGGGCAAGCATATTGTCAACCTTGCTTATAGAGCATTGCTTGCTTCTTGTGTTTATCATTTTTGGGGGGAGAGGAACCTGAGGCGATTCGAGCATGAAGAAAGAACAGCGACCACTTTGGCTTTCTTGATTGTTAACGATGTTAAGCAGAAGATTCTTAGCATTAATTTAGCTTGTTCAGTTAGCACATGTGCCTTATACAGACTATGGCGTATCCCGTGGTCTGTAACGGGAGAAACCAACTGATAAACACTGTGTTGTACTACTATTCTTCAGTTAATGAAAATTACATTTACCCAAAAAAAAAATGTTCAGTTAGCACATGTGCCTTATACAGACTATACTATGGCGTGTGGTCTGTAACGGGAGAAACCAACTGATAAACACTGTGTTGTACTACTATTCTTCAGTTAATGAAAATTACATTTACCCAAAAAAAAAAAAAAAAAGTTTTCCGAAGGGATTTCAGGCCACTAAGGAGATGGAGCAATCCCGCCAGGCTCACCATGGGATCCTTCTTTCTATTTAATTACCTTGGTTTTTTTCTAGCTGTTTTGTTACCTTTTCCTATTTCTTAGTTCTTAGTTTTGGTTTGTTGTCTTGGAACTGCTTTTTTCCTTCTACTCTTGGAGTGGAGTTATATGTTATGCTCTTCCGTTTCGCTAAAAAAAAAGTATTTTTTTTTAATAAATGGGAACAAAATAATCTTTCATCAATTAAGTTTGTGGGAGTAAGTCCCTCTATCCTTTGGGTGTAGTCACTTCTTTATGTAAAACTTTTTTTAGTAGAACGACGAACAAATCACCACTTCCACTGCCAATAAGAGGAATGAAAGTGGCCTACTTGAGAATGGCTCCTTGCCTTTGCTTAGCTTGGTTCTAATAGCTTAGTTGTTAGTTAAAAGACTCTGTACGGGGTTCTTTTTGTAAAGTTATAAACGGAAGACGACTCTGGCTTCAAATGTTAGAGCCCACTCCTGAGGGTTCTTTATTTAAGTCTGTTGTGGTGCCGAGTTGCGCCAATTCCCTCGCTTGGAGGAGTGAATGCCATTCGGAAGGCGCATCTACGACTTCATACCAAATTTTTCATAGAAGGGCTCAATCCTAGACTTTTGATTAAATGAAGCCAAGGGGAGAACTGCGCAACTTGCTCATAGTGCAGATCCCACTTGTATATTGTATTGGGTGCTTTTTCTTTGCATTCTGCCTTCTTTTGTCTCCTAACTCATAAAAAGGGTACGGGAAGCTAAGGTTTGGTTGAGCTAAAATGAAAGTACCAAGGTGTGTTTGGTGATATCGTATAGTTGATCACGACTGCATTTAGGAATGATCTTTTCCTCTTTCTATCATAAGAGAAGAAAGAAAGTAGTATAGAACGACCTCTATTAGAAGCAAGTACGTGGACACCCCTGCCCTAAGAAGAACGATGCAGAAGTAACTTTTTTTTAAACACTATCCAATTTAGTTTTTGTTTATTTTTCACTTTTTTTACAAAAACTACCCATTTTTTATTCTGCTGCAACTTTCAATTTTTTCTACAAAAATCATTTCTGTAAAAGTAGAATTTTCAGTAAACATTCCCATTATCCCATAAATTAAGATTGTAAGACATGGTTCAATATTGATATCGAGCTCTAATCATACAAACCAAACGTATGATTAAATATGATAAACAATCTTATCATGCTTAATCAAACAAACTACACGGGCTTATACTTTATTCTTGAAAAATTAGAATTAAGTCCTATAAATGTATGAGGATGACAATTTTAGTCTTGTACGAATTTATTTTGGCAATATTGTTCTGTAATTTTAAAAGATTGAACCTTTAGGACAATTACATGGCCGGAATGTGCTTAAACGGTCGAAAAAGTGCATACAATGAAACTGGTCACGTGCACTTCAATTATCGGCCAACTTTATTGTTAATGTGCGAAATTCTTAATATTAAAAAACAAAATTGTCAAAACAAATATTTGTACATATTAAAACTACCACCCTGTATTTATTGGACAAAAGTGATAATTCTTCCATGTATTTAATCAGATACGATTTATATCGACAACAAAATAAAAACAACTCATATATTGCGAATGAATTAAATAAACAATAATTCGCAATATCAATGATCTAACAATAAATGATTATTTGAAGTTGAGCTCCACAACATCATCATATTATTTTTAATTAATAAAGATAATAAAATAATAATAAAATGTATTTATTAAAAATACTTAATAATATTTATTTATTAAAATATTTAATAAATCATCAAATAAAAATTTAAAATTTTAAAGCAATAATTAATAATTATTGAGTATTAATTAAATTGTATATATTACTTCAACTAATAAATAGTAATTGATTTGAAAAAAAGGAATTGGCCGGAGTCAGCGTTTAAAATGATGACTCATATCGAAATATTATGAAAGGAAAAACAAACACCTAAGGTAACAACTAATAATAAAAGTGTCGTGTTTAACCCATTTTGAGTTGCGTATAATGTTTTAGATAATATTGTACTAAATCAGCCCTTCAGATAAAAAAAAAAAAAAAAAGAAAATTCATGGTGATTGTGTATGATTACAGGGAGCTAAATAAACACACCGTGAAGGATAAATTTCCTAATTTTGGTAATAGAAGAACTTTTGGATGAACTACACACTGCCAAGTATTTTTCCATGCTGGACTTGAGATTGGAGTATCATCAAATCCATATGCAGGAACAAGATATATTTAAAGCAACATTTAGAACATATCACGAGCACTAGAGTTCTTAGTCATGCCATTCGGTCTCACTAACGCACCTTCAACCTTTTAAGCATTCATGAATAAGGTCCTCCAACTTTATTTGAGGAAATTCATATTGGTGTTTTTAGATGATATTTTGTCTATATCCGTAACTGGGATGATCATTTGGTACAACTGAGACACACACTTGAGTTGTTACAAATAAATCAACTTCTAGTCAAGAGGAGCAAATGTTGAAAGGCAATAAGATAGAATTGGCCTCTTCATCTGTCAGCAAATGTCGTGCCCATGATCTAAGGAACCTAATATCCACCATGTCCCGACATCTCTCTCCTCCTAGCAGGTTATGGTAGAAGGAGACAAATTCATTAATCACCGCCTCTTGCTCCCTGTGGGTAACTCCATGTTCATCGTTAATTTGCAAGATTCTCCTCGCTATCCTTCGTTGCGCAATCTTGCGGAAGAATACTCTGGAACATTGGTCACCCCCCTTCATCCACTCCATTTTAGCTCTCTGACAAAGCATGATTTCCTCGAGCTTCGCCGCTTTTGCCAAGACCATTCGACAGCAGTGCTCCAGGAGTAGGAACAAATCCTCCTGTCTGTTCGAGCTAACTAGGATTTGTGCTGCTTCAAGAAAACCCTTAGCCAACTGCACATTGTGCGATAAATCTCCCTTATTCCTTCTCTGTTCTCGAAAAACTGGTTTCAATGCTTTTAATTTCCGAGTCACCGCGTACATCGGTACTCCAACATAAGGTAAGATAATTGTCAAACCGGAACATACCTCCCAACTGTTGTTGTCTGTCTCCATACAGGACCATCGGTGAGTGATCCGAGGTACGCGGTGTAAGGCTCGAGTAAGATGAAGCGGCGAAGCGAGCGTTCCATGTGTCATTAATAAGTATCCTATCCAGCCGTTTCCATAGATTCCGGGGGCCTACACTGCAATTGTGCCATGTGTACCATTCCCCCTGCATGGGTAAAGGAAGCAATCCTGCGTTCTGGATGCAATTATTAAATTCCTCCATTGCCAGCCTTATGTCTCCAGAAGCTCCGCAGACCTCACTAAGATCCCGAACAGCATTGAAGTCACCCCCAACTAACCACGGGGTATCCACACATTGGATGGATAATGTAGTGATATAGTCCCAGAGTTCTCGTCTGTCCGCTAACTCATTGGCCCCATAAATGATGGTAACGTGAACGAATTCCTGAAGTGCTCGAATAGTGAGGTGACAGTGTATAAATTGTGTGCCCAGCTCCACCACATCAACATTAATAACATTATCATCCCATGCAATCCAGATACGATTACCCGTCGTCACATAATCCACAAACCATTTCCATTGCAGTAATAAAAAAGACTGAATCTGAGGAGCATTATTCAAACGAACCCGAGTTTCAAGGAGACCAAGAAAATGTAACCTGAACTCAGCAACAAGATCTTTCACTTCTAGCTGATGGTCCCTCTTGTTCAGGCCATGCACATTCCAAATTGCCATATTCAACATGGATCACCGTGTTTGGGGCTGCTTAGATTAGGACCCCCAATAGCTTCATTCACATCATCAAGTATCTGTAAGACATCAAAAGTATTAGAAATAACCTATGCCTTACCCTTGTCCTCGCGTTTCTTGTCTCCACGTCGAGCGGGAGGCGCATGCGTGTCCAATGTTGGTGGCTCGCTCTCTTCGAACTGCATAAAGGAAGAAGTCCGAGGTGTTTCGGGTTGTAGAACATTTGACTTTTTAGTAACGTTCTCCTCCCTCCTAAGTACCCGCGGCCCCGCTGCTTTGGGTACATAGATAGTCACCGGTGGTTTGGTGGGTTTAGCCGGTTTCATCAACAAACAATCTTTGATAGAGTGGCCTAAGCTCATGCAACTCTTGCACTTCGGTGGAACCCATTCATATTCGACATCAACTTTGCATGGAGTTTCCCCTCGTCCCTCGTCTGGGGTCATGATAATGATATGCTTTGGTAATGTCGAGGTGATGTCTAGCATGACGCATACACGAGCGAAGTCCAGTCTCATACATGCTCTCGTTATGGCATCCGGATACAACGGTTTTCCGACTCCACTCGCTACTGTACTCAATCCTTCCGTGGTCCACAACTCCATTGGAAGGTGTCTAAGTTTGATCCACACGGGGACTTGTGTATGTTTCAGCTTTCGCATTGCCATTCCTGGTTCCCATTTCTGAAGGACAATCGGTTGCCCCTGAAAAAACCACGGTCCGCCTTCAATTACTTCTTCCATATCTATGACTGATTTGAACTGGAAGAAGAAGAAACCATTTGCCGTAGCAGTGACGTCACGCAACACCGGCCATATTGACGTGGCAAATTCTTTCAGATGGTGAAAATAAGGTTTTTTTCCGAGAAAATATCCAACTGCCGTAGACTTCCATCTCTTCGATCCTTCCCGAATAATTTCCAAAGAAGGACGAACAATCACCTCGCCATTTTGCACAGTGGGCGCCACATACGATAAAGTTTTTCTTGAAGAATTATTGAAAACTTGCGCAATTTTATCTTCAGAGGACGCTTGTTCGGGACTTGCATACAATGGGATATTCCCAACGTACAATCCCATTTGGACGTGATCACTAATTTTCCTTGCTGCGTCGGGAGAAGGCTGTTTTTTTCCCCAAAAAATGCTTATGTCAGCAGCCTGTTTCTCCCTCGTCTCATCTACTATTTCATCGCTTTTGTTTTCGAAAAAGCCTTCGCACAGCTGCCCCAGAGTTTCGTCAGTTTTTCCAAGCGCCGGTGTTCCAGTTTCATCATTAGCGCCATTTGCCCTCTCAGTCATCGCCGGTGGAGTTCCAAACGTCGTAGCCACCCCTCGCGTTTCAGTCTCTGTTTGTGTTGTCTGATTTCCGCCATTGCCATACCTCTTTTCCCATCGCGATTTTATCGCCTCCAAAGCCTCCATTGAGACATCATCGCCATCATCTACAACTCTATACACAAGGCTAAGAAACTGAGTCATATTAAACTCGCGAGCTCTTCGTCCGCCATTAATGGAGCTTGAAGAATCTCCAAGGAGCAACAATGGCGGTGCTCTGAAAACTCCACTTTTCGTGGTCAAGTCGCCTCGTTTTTCGTTCAGGTTAGTTGCTTCTGTCCCCCCAACGCGGAGGCCACCAAGAAGAACTACTGCTGCCGGCGGATTAGAAGAAGGCATTTTTTCAAATTTCAGACCCAAGAAGTTGCTGTTCACCATAAAACACACCTCCTAAGTCTACCTCACGACAGTCTCCAACCTCCCCGCCGTCCCCATCACCGGCCGGAGTATCTTCAGCTTCCTCCTCCTCACCGGTGGCCATGTGTTTGGAGCTTTCACTAACCATAGTTCCTTTTCTCCTCCTCATTCGCGTTGTACGGGAAATCACTTTTGTGGCGGAATAGCACCTAATACTCTGCGTGCTTCTAGTTCCAGTTGTCATCCAAATGGCTCTTCGGTTCGATCCTTGCTTCGTGGTGTCGCTGGGAGGGTTCTTGCTACTGTTTGGCATCAGTTCTTTTTTTTTTTCTCCCCCAATTTTTTCCTTGATGTGTGAGTGTGGCTAGGGTTACAGTTACAAAACGTCTACAGCCAAGATCTGAGAATGAGAAAGAGAGCTCAAGAAACTATCGATCTGGAAAACAGAAACATGGTGGAGGGATTCTTGATTCTTGTTTCTTCCTCAGTTGGGCATCTCGGCGAAATGTTTTAGAGAGAGAAAATTTGCAGGTCCAACGGCTTATGGACTTTTCGGAAAACTTTCCTCCATACTCCAAACGTGATTAAGGACCTCATCAGCTAGGACTCCAAAATCAGCTTATTCCGAGCCCACTAGAGAAACCAGCAAATGAGAAGGTCGCGGCCAAAGCTTGTCCTATCCAGATTCCTATGAAGCCCACGAAACCAATCCTCCTGGTCATTGTGATCACATGTGATACAGCCCCAAGAAATATTAGATTTATGCCCAAATCAAGCGGGCTAAATGACATATGAGCAATGTATGGCGAATATTTTCTAACTCAGTACAACACCATGGACAAGTCCCCCCTACCGCAGCACCTCATCGAGCCAGATTAAACAAACTAGGAAGAAGACTTCTACACACCCTCCAAATGAAAAGTCAAAGCATTGGGGGTATTGCACCTTCCAAATAAAATTCCAGCTAGCCAATCTGAAGGATTTCGAGCTCGAGAACTTGACTGGTCCCCAGAAACAAACCTTGACCAATGAGTTTGTAACCACTACGAAAAGAATACCAAAAATGCTTATTGAAGTGCCACTATAGTAGGTCTTGTTCGCCCACATTCAATGGAATAGCAAATATGGCGTTCACGTCCTCAGGCGTGAATATCGCTCGAATAACTAAGGATGGCAATTGGTCTTAGTACCCCATTTCGGGCGGGTTTGGGATGAATGTCCTGGGTCCGAGGCAAGTTTGGGGTAAATTGAACATGACCCGACCCGGTCCAAGGCGGGGTACAAGTCTTATCCTAATCGTGCCCGGAACCTGTGTCATCGGCCTTGCTTCGCCCCGGGTAATAAGTTTGGCATTTTTTAATATATATTATTAATATATAGTATATTATTGATAAAAATTTATAATATAATATATAAATTCTGAGCAATTTTTGCATGTACCCAACTCTATATAAGAAATATAAAACATAAAAAATTAGTTGATAAGAAAATTAATAATTTAGATGAACTAATGAACATATTCTTTGTCTTATACAATTCATTTTAGATTGAAAATTATATTAAGGTATTTAAATCTAAATTGAGCTCATTTATCAAAAAATAAAATATAAAGTTGAACATATTCTTTGTAATATATAATTCATTGTATATCATAAATGATATTACTTAATGAGAAAAATAATAATTTAGATGAACGTATTCTTTGTCTTATACAATTTATTTTAGATTGAAAAATACATTAAGATATTTAAATCTAAATAGAAATTATTTATTAAAAATAATATATTAGCTAAATTTATTTTTTGTATTATATAATTCATTGTAAACCGTATAGTGGTATTACTTGATGAGAAAATTAATAATTTGATGATGTATTCTTTGTCTTATACAATTTATTTTAAATCAAAAACTATATTGAGGTATTTAAGTCTAAACTGATACTATTCATTAAAATATAAAATATTAGTTGAATGTACTCTTTATATAATATAATTTCATTGTAAATCGTAAAATGATATTACTTGATAAGAAAATTAATAATTTAGATGAACGTATTCTTTGTCTTATACAATTTATTTTAGACTGAAAATTATATTGAGGTATTTAAATGTAAACTGATATTATTTATAAAAAATAAAATATTAGTTAAATGTATTCTTTGTATAATATAATTCATTATAAGTCGCAAAATGACATTACTTGAGAGAAAATTAATAATTTAGTTGAAAGTATCTTTGTCTTATACAATTCATTTTAGATAGAAAACTATATTGAGGTATTTAAATCTAAACTGATATTATTTATTAAAAAATAAAATATTAGTTGAATGTTTTCTTTGTATAATATAATTCATTATAAATCGTAAAATGATATTACTTGATAAGAAAATTAATAATTTAGTTGTACGTATTTTTTGTCTTATACAATTATTTTAGATTGAAAATTGAATTGAGGTATTTAAATCTAAACTGATATTATTTATTAAAATATAAAATATTAATTAAATGAATTCTTTCTAAATCATAAAATGATATTACTCTATGAGAAAATTAATAATTTAGTTGAATCATGGAAGAATTTTAATTTCTTGTATTTAAGAAATGGGAGGAGTACAAACAAATGTCGATAGTTTGCAATTATGTTTCTTTATTTCCTTTTTCATTTGGTGGGGCGGGTTGGGCGAGTCAAGGCGGGGTAGGGTGAAACCGTACTAGACCCACCCCATTGTCATCTCTATGAATAACCTCCTTGTTCCAGCTTCCTCCTCCCCCCATCTATCAACTCATTCACCATAGCCTGCAAATGCAAAGTGTTTGGAGTTGTAATTATCTAGAAGGACGTCGAGCTCAAAGAACCCAACTAGTCCTCAGAAACAAAATTTTGACAAATGAGTTTTTATAGCCACTGCCAAAAAAATACCGACCATGCTTATTGATGTGCGACTGCAGTATGTCCTGTTCACCCACATCCAAGGGAATCGCTAATATGGCGTTCACGTCCTCAAGCCTTAATATCTCCTCGTTCCAGCTTCCCACCTCCCCCCATCAATCTACTCGTTCATTGTAGCTTGCAAATGCAAAGTGTTTGCGATTGTAATTACCCAGAAGGAAATAGGCCGATCTATCCAGATTTTAACAAGCCAACTAGAGCCTACTTGTCACCGAGACCTTGTTGGAATCAAGTCCTACGTTGCTAAAATACTCCTCTAGGTGAAGGAGCAACCTACCACTGCTCGAGTCTCATGCAACTCTGATGTTGGGAAGTACCACTGTTTCCAAATGCGACTATCAGACTATTTGGATAGGTAATCATTTGTCAGAGTTGCTTTGCGAACATCGCTTGGTTAAGGGCACACATCTTCCTAAGGCCCAAACAACCCACATTCTTGCTAGCACAAATCGTATCCCAAGCGAGCCAACAAATTTTTCTCACCCCCTTATTATGCCAAAGAAAGTCAGCCATCAGACCCTCTATCTCACGCAAGTAGACAAAGAAACAAGGAAATAGCTCATCACAAACATGGTAGTGGACTATACAACCCACTTGAGCAAAACCACTTTCCCCTCTTGAGACAGATTTTTGCACTTCCAACATTGCAATTTCTCCCACACCCTATCCTTTAGATTTTTTAAAAATAGCCTTCTCTGAACGACCCACAACAATAGGTAAACTCAAGTACTTTTCATGCCTATCCACCACCTACACCCCAAGAATATTGGTGAGGTCCACTCTACATGCATAAGGAGTATTACGACTAAAAGTCACCGAACACTTCTCCAAGTTCACTTTCAACCACGATGCCTTCTCAAACATACTCAATATCTGCCTCACACACTACATCACCTCGCTCGTGGCTTGGCAAAAGATCAACATATGGCTGTGGCGACTAACAACCACTCCTTTGGGTTCCCCATTGGCTTCCTTTGTAGAGATAAGATGATCTAAAGCCTCTACACATAATAAGAAGAGATAAGAGGAGAGAGGATTCTCTTGACAGAGACCTCGCTAGCGGTGAGAGTAACCAAATATCTGACCAGATAGCACAATAGAATCAAACGAACGTGGAAACACACATGTGAACAAGAGAAATAAAAGTAGAATGAAAATCTAGCTTAGCTATAACCGTCGCAAGAAATGTCCACTCCACACAGTCATAGACTTTGCTGAGATCGAGCTCTAGCGCAGCGTGCCCCACCAAGCCTCCCACCTGTGTGCTAGATAGTGATTAATATCATAAGGAACCAGAAGATTATCGATAATTAGCCTACTAGGAACTAAAGTCGATTGGGTTCAAAGATAATGGCCATGAGCAGCAGTTTCAGCGTAATAGTTAATACCTCATAAGCAATTTTATAAGTGATATTACAAAGATTAATCAGATGAAAATGACTCAGTCTCGGGTTTAAGACATTTTGGTATCAAGACAACATAGGTATAATTGAATTTAGCATCAAAATTCTGGTGGTTTAAAAACTCAAGCACAAAAGTGGTACCTCCGGACCTACAATATGCCAATACTTTTGGTATAAGATAGGAGATATCCTATTCGGCGCCAGAGATTTATAAGGATACATTAGAGAGGAAAATGGTTGGACCAGAGCCTTGTTCATGTCGTTACTGATTCGTGCTGCCGTCCCCCCAACAACCGCATCAATGTCCTCGTCTAAAGGATGTGTCGACTAAAATAGATCCTTGAAACAATTAGAAATCATCTATTTCATATATTCCAACGAAGAGCTCCAAATACCATCATTATTTTATAGGTGAAAAAATGAGTTTTTACTATGTCTAACACTCGCTTTTGCACGAAAATAAGTGGTGTTTATGTCCCCCTCATGGAGCCAAGAGCCTTTCCTCGTTGCTTCCACATAAGTTCCTCTTGGGACAACAATTCCTCAAATTCGCGCCTCAGTGCATCCCGTTTCTACCTTTCCTTGGAGCTGATTGGATCTATATCCGTCTGCAAGTGCTCCTCTAATTCCTTAACCCTTCATCAAACATGACCAAAAGTGCAATCTGTCCCAACTAATTAACCTTGCTCTAGTGGTGGATAGACTCTTCATAACCAAATGATCTACTGGGCCGTCCATGCCACCACCCCACAACCTTCGAATGAGATCCTCACACCCTATTGCTTGTGTCCACATAGCTTCAGATCAGAATATTTTCCTCTGCCAATTAAACTCTGTTCGGGAGTAGCATTTTGGTGGATAAGCAGGGGATTGAGGTCAGATCCTCTAGTTGTGTCTGTAACAACTTGTGCAATCGTATGAAAGCACCGCAAAATGCGAATGGGTTGGCCCGAAAATACACAAGCGGAAGCGGTAATATTAAAAAGGAGAAAATTAAAATGAAACATAATAAAACCATAATTCCAAGGGTGTACCTTTGGAGTTCCCGGGCATTCGATGTAGTTAATTAAAAACAATAATAAAATTAAACCGGACTAATGATTGAAATAAATACGAGAGGTAAAAAAATTGTAAATCAAAAATTACCTTTTTCTTGATTTATTTTGAACCCCCTTGTTTGATCCGTTCATGCAAAACTTCAACGTAGATGCTCTCTAAAGTTGCGTCCACACCACATTGAAATTTTGGGATCCCTCTATTCAATTTGCTAGAAAAGAAATTAGGGAGAAAAATACACCAAGTGTGTTCATGAGAGGGGCGGCCGAGTGGAGTTAGGTGTAGGAAATTATTTTTGTATTTTTGTTATGTATTCATTAATAATTGCAAATAACTAATATACATATATATATTTCGTGAATGGATGTATTAGAATGTTTCTAGGTTCATTCTATCATCCATAAGATAATAAAATCCTTTATTCCAAATAAGGATGACTAACATGGCACTTTCCAAAAATGAATTTGTTAGTCAATAATTTTCTTTTCTAGAATTTCCACCAACTTAATTATGGGTTTGCATTGGCCGATTTTATTAAATAAAATACAAGGTCAAATAATTTTAATTAAATTTAATTTAATTAAAGCTCACTTAATTAAGTTCATATATTGAATTCAATTAAATATATGAGCTAAATAAGCCTTTATTAATTAATAAGTCTAACTTATTAAAATAATAAGGGCAAACCCAATATAAATTAATCCTATTAGTTTATTCTTTGGCTCCTCCATCCAATGGATCCCTCTCATTTATAAGTAATCCAATTACTTACGGAATTAATTCCTCATCCCTTATCAGTGATTTGTGTGCGACTCTTTAGGTTCACCTTTCATTTAGACTTGGGTTAATGTCAAAAACTATTATGATATAATTTAATTAATAATTCTCAATCAACCTTTGATCAAGAAAGTCTGTCAGCATATTTCGACGTCTAGCAACGGTCCATGGGACTAAAGACTAGATGAATATCCATGTGAACTTTTAGGCTCTCGAGTCCATACGGGTACGGTCCTTTCGTCTACCGTCCCCCGCCCTAGAATGGAATTGGGTGTCCATTTTCATCCTGAACTAGGCGTCTATGCTTAATACTTGAGATCGCGTTATGCCAAATTGCTCGATATAAAAACTTCTTTTTCCTATTCGATAATGAATGTGGCCACAATTTTATAGAGCGCAAACGCATCTCCAACTGCACAGGAGATAAGTTTGACACGTTTTGACAGGGGACGAATTCTCTTTTAGAACTCACCGTTCTTGCTACATGCTCCGACTATGCTAGATAAGGCTTATGATGATCATGTCTGTGACACAGTCACTTCTTACACAGACCCAAGATACAGTCATCGTATGCACGTGACTTCCGTGATTTCTCAAATCTGAGAACTACTCCCATACTATCGGAGTCGGGAATTCGAGTCATACCGACCAAGCCTCCAAAGCTTTCATATGACAATCCCCGCGAGGCAGTTCAGTCAATTCGACACCTAGTCAATTGATCCATTAAAATCGCATAGACGTCCCACATCTGTCGCCTATGAAACACGACACTCATCAAATGAATGTGACTCTTAATGCAAGTCCATAGGACACTCGATGCCCATTCTCGAGGTCCTTAACTTGGAACATTTCAGACCCAGCTTTTGGCAGTTGATTTCATGACCGTCATCCAATGCACAGTCCAACTGTTGCATGGTTATTAAAGTGGTCTGTGGGCATCTATTGTGACGTCTAAGTAGTGCTTAACGTAATTTCGTAAACTCAACATATACGTGTGCCGATGACGAATACTTACCATATTCGTTAGATTAATATTGCTTAAGTAAAGATTGCTTGAATGATTCTCAAAATTGCCTATTTAATTGGTTTTTGGTCACCTATTCCAATATTGATAACCAAGAATACCATCATATTGTTGAACGAGCCGGATCAAGGCACACGAAAACAGTATCAGGCACTTCTCGTAGATTGCACCACGTAAACTTATCACCATTATAACCCAAGTCATACAACTGACAATTCGAAAGGCAAGCCCAAAGATCCTCAATTTGTTTCCTAGTCCTTGGAGCACCTGTCTTCTCCTCCAGGAGCAGTATATCATTGAAATCTCCCACACAGAACCAAGACTGGTTAGAGAAATCGCTCATCGTCCGCAACAGGCGCCATGTTTCCTCCCTTCTACCCGCTTCTGGTTGGCCATAGATAACCATAAATCTCCACCCTATAATACTTTATTCATTAAACACACCGGCATCAATATGTGAGCACGAAAACGAATGAATAACCATATTACTATCCTTCCTCCAAAGCAGCATCAACCTACCCCCTTGCCATGCAAATCCACATTAATGCCGAAAAGATCATATTTCTCCTTCATAGTTTCACATTAATGTTTCTTGCACTTAGTCTCGAAGACGAAGGCTAAAGAGAGGTTATGGAGCCGAATGAGCTCATCAAGTGCATGAACTGTCCAAAGCGACCCCGAACCCTGACAGTTTCAAACTAAGTGTTTCATGACGAGCGGTGGGATTGCCTAGCAACCTCTGCCAATAATATATCAGATTCCTCATCAAATAGATGATGACTTTTATCCTCCTTAAATAATCCATCCCCAAAAGCCTGTATGACTACCTCCCGACTCCATTTAAGAATAATCAACCCAATTCTCGTGACACGCCTTTGCCCATACTGACATCGCACCGTCGAAGTCCTATCAACTGTGGAAAAACGAACTGGAACCTGGACTAGAACCTCTTCCGCTAGTGCAAGAGCCGCATCATATTTGGTGGCGACTTGTCATCCAAAGGAAGGGTCTTGAGCATCAACTAGAATCTAGTCACCCCCTCTAGCATCCACTTTCTACTCTGTCGTTGTTCTTCCGGCCACATTTCTGGGATGTTGGACTCCAAGCTGTCTGTTGGCAAAGTATGCAAGAGTGTATGCCGGTTAGCCCTCAACTGATCCAGGGGACTTGGTTCTAATAATTGGGCCTCCAACTCATTCCTAAAAGTCCGCTGCTGGTAAACAAGGGGCTGCTCCTCGCAAATGACACCCTTCCCTTTTCTTACACTGGATAATGTTGGCCCCTAAAAGTTGGCAAAACCTCCAAACACGGTTTGTCCTCGTAATGGAGTGGAACCACAGCTACGTTGTTGTTGATTCGAAGTAGCACCCTGCCCCTTACAAACCGACCCCAGGTGTTTACTGGAGCTCAAAGCCACAAACCATATGGCGTCTCATCTCCCGAGTCCTAAAAATATATCTCGCAGAATTTTTAGATATACCCAAGGCAACCACAAAAATAACTGACATTTTGAAGCCGCTCATACGTGAAAGAAACAAGCAATTCCTCCCCCATGGTAGTACAAACACGAATTGCTGGGATAAGAGGGGGAGTGACATTAATTGCAACCCGTCTCCAAGAGCAGCACCCCAAGACTGTCCCGATTTCTCCATATCCATGTCCTGAAACTTCCCCAACTTATTCCCAATAGGGTCACAATCCCCAATTTCATTTTCCTCGATGGCAAGTTAAGGATGTGGATAGAGAATTCGCACCAATTAAGGTCAACACCGAAAGGATTTTCATTCACGTCAATGCTATTAAGGATCAACGTGTTTTTCTCAAAACTCCATAGGCCTATTACGATCCAGGATGTGATGAAAGCGGATTAAAAATCACCCTCAGCCAGATTCTTCATCTCAAAAGCCTTAATCGAATTCAGCATACTAGTAAGTGGGGAGACAAAGGGGGCCTCGAACTTAGGTTGCTTGGTAAACAGGAGCTACCCGACCTAGAACAAGTTATAGAACTATGAGTTAGCAAACCAAAGACCGTCGGGAATCACTACCCCAGCACCCTCTATTTCTATTAAGGTTTTTCCCTAATTTATTGCAAAAAGCATCCTTCACTACCAGAGAAAACAAATCCGCGGTCACTAGGGGGATGTGCAATAATTGACCACAAAACGTGACCGTAACGCTATCTTGTATGTCCCGAATGAATTGCAACCTGCCAGACAAAGAAAGAAACACGAAGGAAATTGGAAGAAAAGTAAACGCGTCACAGATACGAAATAAGATGAGAAGAGAAGAGATAAAAGAACGAAACATGACAAAGTTGAGAAAACATAATCCTAACACATGAAAAAAAAACCACTGAAAAAGTAAACACCAGCGAGCGAAAAATCACTAAACAAAACACACAAAACACTATAGGCACAAAAAGCCACCGCTAAGAAGCGGAGACCCCCATAATGTCGATGATTCCTCGAAGCTGACGGCTTAAAAATTCAAGGAGAATTGCTCCCTGACGGACAAGAAGTGATTTGGTGCTGGTAGGACTCTCATGCTGAGAGAACATAGGACTCTCATGCAAAGAGAATATATAATCTTTATGTATTAAAAAGATACTATTGTTGCTTATATTTACGCTTGTTGTTTGTCAATTTTTCATAAAAAATAATAAATTTGTTCTCAACTAGTAAATTTCATGTTTATTTTTTTTAAAATATTAATAGAAAAAGTAAATATTTAATAATGCTCCCACTAAGTAATATAATTGTTGATTCATATATAATAATTAAACTTGCATGATTGCAAAGAAAAATTATTTTATTAATTAAGTATAGCCATTTAATTTGTATTTCTTAATAATATAGGAATAATATAATTAGATAATATAGCAAATAAGACATAAAAATTTTAAAATATTTAATATATGAAAGTGTAAATTCAATTATTGTAAATTATATAGACTATTTGAAAATTTTAATATTAACTTTAAATATGCAATTTTAAAGATAAAATAAAAATGATAAAATTAATTTAATAATATTAAAATGAGGTTAAAATATTAAAAAATAAAGTTGAATTTATTAATAAAAAAGCCAAATTAGTTAAAAGCACCCTTGACATAAAAGCGCTTTTTTAAGTAATTTCAAAAGTATAAGATGACATCCAATTAACACCTTAATAATACTTTATTGAAGTCAAAAGTTGAAAAACTCTTTTTTAAAACTCGTGCAAACACTCTCAGTGTATCCCACCTAAGAGGTGGAATACACTATTTCATTAATTAGTCTAAGTTAGTTAGGATTAATTTTTTTATTGACATAATTTTCGTAATTCATATATTCAGTCAATTTAATTATCTTTTATTTTTTTACTTTGGCTTTTTCCTCGTGGAATACATTTATGCTTAATAGAATGTAATTTAATTATAACAATTTAATAATAAAAGATAATAAAAAAATGTTGCTTCATTTTTTGGGACTTTTGAGAAATACTTAGTTTTGACTAGTTATTAAAATTTAAAAAGTAGAATTTTTGCCATACTTTTATATTTCTTTTTTAAAAAAAAATTAAAGTTTCCTTCTTTTTTTTTAATTGAATATCTATTTTGAATTTCTACTTCATATGATGCAGAAAAATAATAAAGCCTCGACAATGATTATTATTTTAAAAATTATATTGTAAATACAATTTACCCCTATGTGTTAATGAGAAAGTGCCTAAACAATGATACAATCCCTCCGTCAATTTAAACAGGGAGGTTAAAGTTGTATAAATTTTTAAATCATAAGAAAGTAAATTGCACTTTATTTTTTTACAAAATTTTTTTTACACTTTTTGATTAACATAGAAATTAAATTACATTTAACCCCCCAAAATAATAGAAAATGCTGGGACCATACCGGCCATCTTGAAGCATTCTATGCGCGAATCATATGATTTTGACTAGGTTAAATTAAACACATCATGTAATGTATTGATTAAAAAATTAGGCACGTAGGTTGCGTGCCACTATATAAAAAGAAAAATTATTCTACACTTATAAATTGTGATTAATTTTTTTTTTTTATGTAGATAGTAATGTTCTTCAACTGATAAAATAATTAATTTATCTGACTTCCTAAATTTTATATTAATTAATAAATTAAGTTTTTTCTTTCTTTCTTCCTTTTTATTTTTAATGTAATGTATTGATTTATATATTTTATTTTTATTTATAGTATTATTTCTAATATATTTTTAAAGTATGTAAAAAATTACTCAGTATATATAGGCAAGCGTACCACAATAGCTTGTACTAATAAAATAGAGACTTCATTTTTACCCTCAAAGAACGATCACTCACACTGCAACACCAACTTTTTAGATTACCAAAAATATCCACTATTCAAATTCTATTCTCATCTATATATTATGCTATCTATCTATATTTATACTATATAAAAAGAAAATATGCTTTTTTCTCTCACAAACGACGGTTATGACACCGCAATATCAATTTTACTATTATACCGATAATACCCTTTGGTTGATTTTCTTTTTTTTGATAGCTTTCTTTCTTTTTTTTTTTTTTGTTTTTTAGAAATACAATATATTGCTTTATATATTTTTTTGTTCGTAATATATTTCATTTATCTATCTATACTATATAAAAGGAAAAAACTTTTTTTTCACAAATAATAGTTATGACACCACAACACCGATTTCATCTTTATACCAATAATACCTCTATTTATTTTCTTTCTTTTCTTTGTTGCTTTCCTTCTTTCTTTTTTTTCTCTTTTTAAAAATATAATTTATTGATTTATATATTTTTTTTATTCATAATATATTTTAAAATATAAAATATTATTTATCATTTGCACGCAGGGATGGTGTGCCTTGACAGCTAGTTAATATGAAAAAGAAAAATCTTTTTCACTCACAAACAACGATTTGTGACACCGCAACACTAAAATTTTATACTGATAATATATTTAAGTTAATTTTCTTATATTTAATTATATGTTTTTTTTAAATGTTATATTTTGATTTATATATTTCATTTTTATGTATAATACATTTTAAAATATAAACTAATTATTTATTATATAAACGCAGAAACGGCGTGCCATAACGGCTAGTACTAATGAAAAAAAAAACTCCATTTTACTGACAAAGAGTGGTTACATGCATCGCGACACCAACTTTTTAGTTTACCAAAAATATCTCATATATATTTTTCAACTACCCCTACTCAAAGTCATATTCACATCTATATATTTATACTATCTATCTATACTAACATGAAAAAGAAAGATCTTTTGCACTCACAAACAACGGCCTGTGCCACCGCAATACCAAATCTTTTATATCGATAATATACCTAAGTTTATATATTTTTATGTGGTGATTGACTTCCTTCTTAGAGCCTACATGGTAGGTTGGAAATCCTTTAATATTTTTTTTATTTAGATTCTAAACTTCCTTTAATTTAGTGTAATTTTCTATATTTTCTAGCCGCTGAATTTGATTTATTTGGTGGAAATAAAAAAATTGGTATCGGGCTGTCTTTCTTTCTTTGTGAAATTTGATGGTTTTATTATAACTTCATCGCACGGAACATAATTCTTTTTTCTTTTAAATTATTTTGATGTAAAAATTATTTTATTTTATTTTATTATAACTTCATCTCATGGAATTTGAAAAAAGTGATGTAAATGACATAATAGTTGATTTATGCAAGCAATATAAGTACATTATATTCAAATAAAAATTTATGCACGCTGCAATTGCTTGCCATCGTTGCTAGTTTATTAAGTACGAGGGGTGGAACTGGTGAATACGTTTAGATTTATTAATTCTAAATTATTGTTTTAACTTATTATGTATGTTATAGACTACAGATAATAAAGTTGATCGTCGAAATTCGTTAGAAAAGATCATGCTCTAATAAAAACATGTTGAACCAAAATAATTGAAGAATCAAGAGAAGGACAATGCTCGGATCATGTCTGGCGATTTTAAAATGTTCTATGCGCCAAACATGTGGTTTTGACGAGGTTAAATTAAACTCATTGTATAGGTATATTCTTTGAATTATAATGACATATATTAATTTTAAAAAATTAATATATGTTAATCATCCATATATTCGGTATATTATGTACTGTATGTAGCGTCTAAAGAGTTAGTTATGACCTCATATCCGTGTTTCTATTATACTGATATGTAATGCGCACAAATGTGGATATTATTTATTATGTATGAACTGTTAGAGTAACTATTTTTCGATGTTACTTGATTTAGGGTAGATTGTAGCTGCCTCCGGTCTCGAAGGCTTGACATGATTATAAATATTTTTTATTATTTAAAAAATTATAAATATTCTCCTATGCTCTGATATAACATCTGCCTAACAACGATCTCATTCCATTTGCCTTTGGTTAGATTTTCATCCAATTTTTGTGGTGATAACTAAAATTCCTTTATAGATCATGAATGATAATATTATATAAGAAAAAAGATTCGAATAGTCCTTTATTTATGCTCTAAAATCGTTTTGGTCCTTTAACTTTGACAATATCAGTTTTAGTCCTGTATCTTTCCATTTTGCTTAAATTCAATTCTTCAGCCAATTTTATGACCATTTTGCCCTTCTTTAGTAATAAAGCCTAATAGTCCATTTTAATGCTAAAAAAATGGCCCAACATGCTTCCGAAATAAATTAAAACCCCATAAATTCGTACCTTGCTTTGACTGCTTTGTTTTCGGGTTCTCCAAGTCCTCGATTTTACGGACTTTCTCCAACCACCCTACCGCAGCAGATGGTTCGTAGGCACTTAGCTCCTTCAGTAACAAAACAGCACAGCCCTACTTCGTTTCCTACCTTAGGGCGTAAAAAAGGGACTCCAATGCAGGAACTTAATAGAATTTTGGGCGAACAAGTTGAACAGAAGCCTTATTTTTATTGAGGAAATATAGAAAATTTTGCATAAATATTATTCCTCCGTTGGAGGAGACAACTGTTTAGCCTCTCATGGTGTAGAGGACTTGACTTGTTGGGGAAACCCTCATAAACTGAAGAATTAAAATTCTAAAATGATTGGACAGACTCAAAATTCTAATGCTTTGAAGAGTAGGAGAAATTTTTCTGATGTCCCCCTTCTGCTTCATTGCATCTTTATTTATTGGCGTCCGCGGACTTCAAATTCAGACTTCAAACTTGTTTTGTGATGACGTCATTGCATTCATCATCGCCTCGTGATTTTCAGCTGTTGGGCATAATGGTTTGTCGGTTCACATGATTTCCACTTTGCTAACTGCTGGCCTTTGTCTTTTTTCTGCCAACAATTTTATTCTTGCTTTTTTTTTATTTTTACTTCTTTTTATAAAAAAATTTCTTTTTCCCTTGTCCTGGTTTGGTTCGGGTTTATTTTGTTTGACCCGAATTTTTGTTCCAAACAGGGGCTTCTCTTATTTTTCATAGCAAGGGCATAAATGATGATGTCATTGCCCAACATGTAACATGTTACATATCTTCATCCTTGTTGCTTCAGTTGCCGGCAGCTTATTTTTCCAAATTAACATCGTCTTCTTTTCAAATAAGATTTTTGCGAACTCGGTGCTTTTTCCTGTAATGGAGTTTAACATAAACGATCCATTCACTTTATTTGACAAAATCTTGAATGGATACTTGACTTTGTCCATCTCTGTGAGACAAACCCATAATTCCCAAGCTCTCCTGGTGGAGATACTATCTTCACTAATGGCTGATACTAAGGGAGCTTCTCCTGAGGAAGCTTTGATCTTGTTGAAAGCTATCATATCTGGCCTCTGCAGCTTCATAAAATTGAATACTGGATGAGACCCCTTTTCTGTAATTTCTGGAGCTATTGATACGAATTTTATCTGCAGAATGTCACCTTTCTTTAACTTCTGGAGCTATTGATACGAACTTTATCTCCAGAATCAAAGATTGCTCCACTTATCCACTCCGAAAGTTTAGAAATCTCCGAAAAATTTGGTGACATAGTATGAACTGAAGCAAGAGCTCCAAAATCATACCATTCTCGGACATCTTCTGGTTTCGACCTTTCTAACATCTAGACTCTGTTATAGTTTCTGGATGTTTCGATAATGGTCTTGTCTGGGTTCACTCCTTTGCGAAAAATTAATTTTTTCCACATTCATTGATATTCCTGCCAAGCATAAAAAGATATCAATTCGTTAGTATTAGCCTTAGAGGTGCCTGTCATTGGCCTAAGCCCAATCTCTCCCTCCTTAACCCCGGAGGTGTTTGGTTGACTTGAACCTACAGGAGTTTGCACTTCCTATGACTCAATTGTTGCCATTTCACTAGAGTTTGGTGATGGCCTCGTGCAATCGATACTTGAATCCGACACTACAGGTTTAGAGCCATGCACTCTAAAGGCATGTTCTGGGTCATGCTCCCTCAACTCGTGAGTCATCCCCGAAGGTGACGCTTTTCGAATTGATTCTCGTAAGTCGTTTAATAGCGAGGTGGATGCTAGTAAGAAACTCCTTATTACGACCTGGATAGTGTCTAAATGAGCTCTTTGGATTTGTCCGGCAACTTGGGCACTAACAGCTAGCTATCCAAACTTTTTGTAAAGCTCCTCGAGGTTTTTCCGAAGGTTCCTGAGTCTCAACATGATGGAGGTTGCTTCAGATGCCTCCATCTATCGTCAGGAAATCTGCAAGAACATTTTCATGAGATTTTATAACAATAATATTGGCATTCAGCTTGTCATCTAATAATACGAGCTTTCTCTATTTTCGATTCTAATTTATTTTTTAAAAAAGCCTTAACATTACTATTATCAACTTTTAATGTAAATTCTTTAGCAAGTAAAAATAAAGGTCATTTCTTAAAAGCCTTCCAAACCGCAAAGAATTTTTTCTCGTTAATATGCTAAACATTGGCTTGTTGTTCTGAGAACAACCCTCCTGTGTATGTACAAGGTTCTTCCCCTGTAGTAGTTTTCTTCATGAGCACAGTTCCCCATCTGTAGTCATTGGCGTCTGTGTAGACTACCAATTCATCTTCGTCTTGAGGTATAGCAAGTTTTGGCAGGTTACTGCAAACCTGTTTCAGCTTACAAACCCTTTTCGTGTGGATTTCTTCCCATTTCCACTTTGAACTTTCTGTTTCTTTCAAAAATGGTCGGAAATTCTTCTTGTATCTTGTAAGATCGTTAATGAAGATACCTGCAAAACTAACAACTCCCAAGAAGCTCTGCAAATGCTTCTTGTCCTTGAGTACGTTTGGAAAATTGTGGATTTTCTCCACAATATGGTCCTGTAACTCAATTCCTGTTTCGTCAATAAGAATTCTTAGAAATTCAATTTTATTGACAGCTATAGTGGCTTTCTTTTCAGAAAGTACTAAGCCTTCTTTATAGCATGCATCAGAAAATATTTCTAGATGTTTATATGCTCTTTCATATTTTTAAATGTAATCAATATGTTGTCAATATAGACAAACATGAATTTGAAATAATCCTTAAAATGATTATTCATTTTTCTTTGAAATATCAGGGGTGCACTAGCAAAACCAATTGGAAGCACATTCCAGATATATTGTAATTGTGGTGTGGAGAATGCAGTAAATTTCTTTGATTCACTCTCTATCCTAATCTGATAAAAACCCGATTTGCAATCAAATTTAGAAAACACTTTTGCCCCTTTATTGCAATCAATTAAGTGTTCTCGACTAGGAATATAATAACCATCAAACTCTAATATTTTATTAATGCCTTGATAGTTAATAACCAACATGGGTTTACCTCTCTTAGTCCATGGTTTCTTACAAGAAATCCAAAGCTACTGTTGGTGGAGACTCCAGGTTCAATGAGTCCATGACTGATATGTTCTTTGATTATCATATGCATATCCTTCTTATTCTCCATGTTCATTTGGATATGTTTGTATCGAACATACTCGTACTTGCATTCATCTTTGACATTCAAAGTAGTTTCGATCTTGTTCCTATCCCACCATGCCAGAGGGCTTTCACTGAAGTTCCTCTGGATGAGCCTCTTGACATTCTCAAGACAAGGCCTGCTTTCTTCGTTGATAACTAGCGATTTCATTTCTAGTACGTAGTGCTTCTTTAAGGTACATAATTTCCTCTTCGGATTCCTTATAGAAGCTATCGCTGTCTACGAGTCCCTGTTGCCTGAAAGACAAGGACTTTACCAAATTTTCTCTTATCTTGCATCTTTGGATGAGTTAATCTGGCATCAAAATCATCATGTTTGCTGCGAAAATTTATTGGCATTATCTGTTAAATGTTTTTTCTCTTCGCAACATTTGTATCTCACTACCACAGTTAGTAGTAAAAATTACCAGATTCCTTTTATTATCCTGCATATATCTTGCAAATCTTTGAATGAAATTATTACCTAGCAAGATATCGGCACCTGTATCATGAAAGTAAATAGGAGGTGTTTTTACCTTAAACCAGAGTGATCTAAATGCTCCTTCAATCATGATTTTGGCTTCTCGTATTCCCTTATTCAGTATCAGGATTTTTTGTGAAAAATCTCTTTCTGCAATAACGGGTAAGGTTTCCCTTGCTTCCTTAGGAAAAACTCCAGGTTTTTCCGTGCAAATTCTTGATCATGAATCAATATAAACTGCAAAATACTCTATCTTATATTGATCATACAACATACCAACAGATATGTATATGAAAAAAGGACTCGTCATTCAATCCTTATGGTAACACCATCAAAACTGAATTCCATTCCGTTACCTTTCCTTGCTCAAGGTTTATGATTTTCGAGGAAACTTAACCCCAAAGTCATACTTCTGTTTTCTCGTGCTGCAACACCTGCAACTAAAATTTCATGGCTTGCTATTTCTAACATACCTTCATATTTTCCAACAACAGGTTACTCCATATTTCTAACATACCTTCATATTATAACCTCATTTGCAGAAATAATAATTTACATTTAATGTTAATTACTATTCGACACGATTTTCTTCATTTAATTATTGTAATTAATTATACTAAAAAAACATCTTTTTATTTTGTGAATATTTTTCTGACATTATTGGAATTTGTTGAAAGTCACTGCTTTTAATACTTTGCTTTTTATTAAAGATGTACGGACCAATTGTTTTAAAATAATAATATAACAACGTAACGATTGATTCTATTTTAAACAAAACTCATTAAATTCCAAAGTGAGAACTGTTCATTCTAATTAAGACCGAACGGTATGAGTAAATTAATGGGTAAATCATACTCTCATTCCGTAAAATTTAGCATAATTCTGTTTTCACTGTTCAAAAAATAATAAGTATCCTTATAATTTTAACATCCGTTTATTAATGTGTTAATTTCGTAATTCCTTTGTTATGTTTTTATTCAATTTTTATGATAAATTGACTAAAATATCTTTATAGAATATGAATTACATATACTTTTATTTTTTAAAATCTTTTAAAATATATTTGCGAACCAATAGGCCTTATAAAATCATTGCAAAAAATGCAAGCAATCCCCTTGTGATATCGTAAATGAGCAAAATTACCCCCTTATGAAAAAATAAATAGCAATTTATCTTTTTATATTTTTTAAAATATAATAATTTACCTCCGTATGTTTTCTAAAATGAAGCATTTACCTCCCTGTATAAGGAGGTAAACTGCTTCAGTTTAAAAAATAAAATGGATAAATTGCTATTTATTTTTTATAAGGGGGTAATGTGCTCATTTTTAATATCATAGAGGGTAAATTACTACCCTAAAATTATATATATTACCCACTATTAAATTCTTTTACATTTTTTTCAAATATTTTTCTTAACAAAAATAATGATTCAACATCACATACATATTTTTTTATTTAATACATAAAATTGACAAAGAAGTGGTAAGGCTGAAACACGTGAATGCTATCATTACCGAGCAATGGGATATCTTATTTAATTTGTTGGGAAAAAATAGATTAGGGCCTTAGGAAGTCTGTTGGCTTAAAAAATGAAGAATTTGCCCCGTTTCGTCAAGAACTTAACAACGTGATGCATAGATAATTACTAAATTACAAAAATATTTTAAAAATAAAAAAGGCATCTCCACGTCCATATAAGGGATCATCAAATGAAACTCTCACTGGCATCTTGAAACAAGCAAAGCCATGGCAGCTCAACGCGGCTGCATCACTCTACAAAGCTTCCTCGTCTGCTTATCAAGTAATTAAACATCTCCGTCTGCATTACTTTCTCTTTGACTTGCATTTGTTTCAAGACAAAATGCTTTTTTAGTTCCATAAAATAAGGACAGAATATACTTTGGTACTACAATTATGACAGGTGTCGCTTTTAGTCCCTAAAACTCATAATTGCGTATTTTTAGTTCCAAATAGTCACGTACGTTGTGGTTCTTGGGACTAAAAAGGCATTGTTTGGATTAAAAAGGCTTAAAATCATATTTCTTGGGACTAAAAGGACGTGAAATTGAATTTTATGGGACTAAAAATGTCACCTGCCATAGTCGTGGCACAAAAAAACAATCTATCCTTATTTTATAGGAACTAGAAAAACATTTTACCCTTTGTTTTACGTCCAATAAACCCTAAATTTTTTGATTCATGCAAACCTTTCGGTTTTATATCTGATCTTTCTGTTTGGTTTAATTGTTTGGTAGTATGAAGGCGCTGCGTTTGAAGATGGGAAAGCACCAAGTATATGGGACACTTACGCCCACCAATTTCCAGGTTCATTTTTGTGACGCACAATTTTTCCTTTCTTGAAACTCTTATAAATCTAAAGGATTTGCACCAAGAATTTTGAAATATTAATTTCGTCAATTCAAATATAGCATCTCAAAATATATTTCAATGTGATGTGATGGAAGAATAGTGATCGCAAATACTTCTGGTTGTATTCACCAGAAGAAAATTTATTATTGTCAAAATTTTAATTTCTATAAATTAAAAATTGTGGTAAAGGACTATATTATTAATCACGATGAAATTAAAATCGATGTAAAAACTTAATTTATAATGACAAAAAGTATTCGCTGTGGCACTTAGCCATGACAAACGATTTAGTCATACTCACAAAAATCATATTTAATAAATATTGTCTGCCCATAACCAATAATTATTTAATATGGCGATATTTTTTTAATTCTAATATTTTTTTATAATTAAATATTATATTTGTTTCAGTTACCAGTGATTATATATATCATGACATGATCAGTACATGACATGGACGGAATGATATTTCATTCACAATTGACTAAATACTATAATACGTGCATACACATTATTAGAACTAATCATTTAAGTATAATTGATGTGTACGCATGATTTACATGTTTTATTATATTTTTAAAGTAAATGGAATAGAAAAAATATAAAATGAATAATTATCCAAATTTTATAGAATAAATTAATTTTGAATGTACTCGAATAAAAAATATATTGATGTAATTAACTAAGTAAAGAGATAGTTATTTGTGGAAGGAAAAATTATAAGAATATATTATAGAAAAAAATTCTTTCTCTCGGACCAGATTTTACTGAATCAATCCAATCACTTGCTATGTGATTGTCCACTTTCTTTGAACTGTACACCAATCATACGATAAATGTATTACACTTACTATATATTAATTTAGATTTAGCCGAGTGGACCCAAACTAAACTTTCCCATATTATAGTCTATCCACATTTTGCTTACCAAAATTAGTTTTATTGTTTATGATTTTTAGACAACAAGTTCTATGTATTGCATTTCTTTTTTTTTTTTTTTTTTGGCATCTAAAAGTTAAAGTTATATAATCTATAATGCCCTTTCTTTTCTTTCCTTTTGTTATTTTTAGTTGAACAGTTTAATATGTAAGATTGTAAGTAATATAACTTGACAAGTTTACAGAGAGAACCGCTGACCGCAGCAACGGTGACGTGGCGGTCGACTTCTATCATCGGTACAAGGTAGTTTTTGGATTCTAAATAAATCTGTCTTTGACAAAGCAGTATCAGTACTTGATTATTATATTATTTGTTTATTTAATTTAATAAAAGAGAGTTATCATAACTGCTTACATATTTTATCTTTAAATGTGTCTAAATAAAAAACCATTGAAAAATTAAGTGATCAAAGAGAAAGTTATTTATGAATATCAGTAGTCAAAAAAACTATGATGTAAGATGAAGGAAAAAAAAATATGATAAGAAATGAATTTAAGGATAAATTTGAGTATTCAAAAATTTGTACGATAGATATTTTCTTTTATAATAATATGGTCAAATACTTTAAAATTTTATTTTTAAAAATAAAATGCAACATTTTATAAGATATGTGAATTTATAAAATTTATTCTTTTTTCACATGTAAATAAGTTTAATCGATTCATCTTGCGTTTGAATTTTCTCCCACTTTTTTGATTATTAATTGTTAGTGAAAATATGATGCGGCAGGAGGATGTGAAGTTGCTAAAGGATATCGGATTCGATGCTTTCAAAATATCCATTTCTTGGTCGCGAGTATTACCTCGTAAGATCAGAAAATATTGTTATTATTGTCACTATTCTTTTCTTGAAAGAAAGCAATAAATTAATTCATCCAAATATTTTAATTTTTTTTAAGAAACAAATAAGATTTAAGACTAATAAATTAAAAAAATGTCCTACAATTAAGATATGGAAACTATTTTTTTTGAAAAAAAAAATTTAATCAAACCCCGTATCTAGTACCCTATTTTCTTGTAGTGTCTCTTGATCTTATTGTCACAATTTTATTCTTACATATATACTCAATATAATATACCCTGCAGGTGGAAAGTTAAGTGGGGGAGTGAACCAGAAAGGAATCGACTTTTACAACAATGTCATCAATGAGCTTCTTGCAAATGGTGACTAAATTCATATGTCTTGTCTTCTTAAATTATTTGTCGAACTCCATATTCTTAAGTTTTCTTGTTTGTTTGTCACTTGAAATAAATGGACAGGTATAACCCCTTTTGTGACCATATTTCACTGGGACGTTCCCCAAGCCTTAGAGGATGAGTACTTAGGGTTTCTAAGTCCTCGCATTGTGTAAGTCAAAATTACATATAATTACCATTAAAATAATACATGCGTTAGAATAAAAGAAGAACCAATTATTATGTATTATGGTGGCAGTGATGATTATAAAGATTTTGCGAAGCTTTGCTTCAAGGAGTTTGGGGATCGTGTTAAGCATTGGGCGACACTTAATGAGCCGTATGTATTCGCCCTTGTTGGCTATGATGGAAGCCCCAATGGCAACGCAGCCCCTAGGAGATGCTCCAACAGGGCTATCTGTGCAGAAGGGGATTCAACAACTGAACCTTATATCGTCGGTCATAATCTACTTCTTGCCCACGCAACAGCTGTCAAACTATATAGGGAGAAATATCAGGTTAATTATTCTCATTTCATGCATAAAACAATTCTGTGCAGGTACAAATGGTAATTGCATGATAAGAGTTTAAATGAGTCGAGTTAAATCAGAGGCATCATATAAACACCACATTTAGTTTGTTTGTTAATAAAATCTTAGTTCCAACGGTAAATTTCTCAAAACATTATACGTAAACAACAATTAAATAATGAAGTATATCAAATTCATATAAAACAAAAATAATATTTATTTATATCGAGAAATTCAAACTCATGATGATCTCAATTATATAAACCTAATATACTTGATTCATTATTCCACGTGTCCTGAATTTAAAGTTCTTGATTAATCTAAAAGTTGTCGGTATTTGTGTTGCAGGCAATTCAAAAGGAAGACATAGGAATTGTACTAGTAAGTAATTGGTTTGTACCATATTCAAGCAGCAGACTCGACGTTAGAGCAGCACAACGAGCTCTCGATTTTATGTATGGATGGTGAGTATATATAACAAAATTTGAATTGTCAATTGTCAAAAATTGAAACCAAGTTTAGTAATTTCCAGCATTGAAAATTCTTTTTTTTTTTTTTAATTTGTAGGTTTATGCACCCTATAGTTTATGGGGATTATCCAACAATCATGAGATCCATTGTGAGAGATCGATTGCCAAAATTCACAAAGGAGGAGGAGACATTGGTCAAAGGATCCTTTGATTATGTGGGAATTAATTATTTTAAGGCGAATTTTGTAAAACACGTTGTCTATAGTGGAAACGGTAGCAGCATAAATGCTAGCAGCTCAACGAATAATAGGGCCAGTCTTTCAAGTAAGTTTTGACATTAGTATAATTAAGAATAATAAAATAAATTATATTAAATTTTACATAAAATGAAATAAATATTTATATGTTTGGTGAAACTCAAACCTATGACTTTGAACTCAAACCTATAATAAATAAATATTATATTTTTATGGGACTTCAATCTTAATTGTGGTCTAGACACACTTTGATATAATGATTCCTGCAAAACTTTGATGTTATGTTTTCTGAATTGTTTGACAGCTCAAGCCAATGGTCTAAACATCGGCACACCTGTAAGTTGTCATCTAGATTTCTTATAAGTCGTTGATAAATTATGTTGTCGGATTAATTTTTATAATATGTCAACCTCATAATTTCAGACTGCAGTGAGCTATTTCGATGATTATCCGAAAGGACTTCATGATCTTCTGGTCTACACCAAGGAGAGATACAAGAATCCAACCATTTATATAACAGAAACTGGTAAATTAAAGCGTTCTTCTACAGTGGTATTCTACATATATATATATATATTGATGAGGTACGAAATCATATATTCGATCACATATATATATATATATATATTGATGAGGTACGAAATCATATATTCGATCACATATCGTCCCCAATCTTCAAGAGGAGAACCTGTGGAACAGAAAACACGTTAACTAGTCGGGTCGTAGCCCGACGAAGGTGCTCCAACGCTCAAGTTAGAATGGCATTGGGAAGAATCTTAGGCAGGAAAATCTAGGAATATTAAAGAATCAAAATTACCTTTATTATTGGAATCTCCTTTTATTTATACAGTTAAAACCTTCTATATATTGCTTGCCACGTGTCAGGCGCGTATGCCTTCTGAGCCCTCCAATCAAGCAATAGATTGTAGATAATATGCCAGGATCGCGCTGGTGGCTAAGAATCCGCGATCCGATCTGCTAATCCCGCCACTTAACTGATCATTACCATATATAGGATCTGGTTTGAATTTGGTAATGCCAGCAGTCGTTTATGGATGGCGCTAAGGGCATATCGCAAATCAACCCTCATCATATATAATCAGAAGAAATGTGACTTTTTGTTAGGGTTAATTACTATAACCACCTCTTAAAAAACTAAAAAATTACTATGATAAAAAATAGAAAATTATGGTAATATTAATTAACTACAGACTATGTAACAACTATTTACCATTATTTTTGTAAGTAAAAAAAGAATATCAGTTGTAGTAATTAGAAGACTATAATTAGAAGAATATATCATTCGTCAATTATTTAGATATAAGTTGATCGATGATGTATAAATCTGCTTATTATGAATTCAATGAAATTAAAAAAATTTCAAATAAAAGAGCACTTGAATAATTAAGTTAGAACAAAAAAGTTTAAATAAAAAAATATAGCAAAAATTTTCAAAAGAATTCTGAAATTAGAACATAAGTAACAAAATAAGTATGTTAGTCAAAAAATTTTAAATAAAAAAATATAGCAAAAGTTTTCAAATGTTGATGACTAAAGTAAGTTTACCTATCTAAAATTTATATATACAAATATTGATTAATTGTGATTAAAATATAAATTTTTTGTACTGATTTTATTTAATTGTGATTGATAATATGAATTTATCATAATTGTTAAGCTATAACATTTAATGTATAAAAAGGAAATTTTGTATTGGAGGATGTTTGATTTAATTTCTTTTATATTAAATTCCTAGGTATGAAGGACGGTAATAACGTTATCGAAGTTGCTATTAATGACAACGGAAGGATTAACTTCTACAATGGTCATATTCGGGCGACTCACCGAGCCATCAAGTAAGTTTAGTTTTTAATTAATTAATTGTTTTTATTTATTTTGAAAATTAACAAACTTACAAAAGTAAAAAACAAATCATCTGTTGGAAAGATACCTATACTGTTAATTAATTAAATTGGTGTATTAATAAATTGTTTAAATTAGATTGATCGAATATTGATGTATTTCTAAATTTAGATAATCACAATAAAAAAGTTAAATAAAGATATTGTAAAAAATAATTATTGTCAATTTGCATATGTTAAAAGTTTAAGCACACACATTGGATGTGCCACCAATGATACTTGCTCTTTGATGAGTCGAGCTCAAGCCAATATATTTCTGTTCAAAAGCTTGCGAGTCGACTCAAGATTTTTCTTTTATTTTTAAGTACTTTTATATATTTAGCTACGTATATAATAGTTTATCAAGTTAATAAAAAAAATATTTATAATATATTAGAATTATATTCAAGCAATATCTCATATTTTAATTTTATAGCATCATAAAAATATGGTATTTCAATATCTTTCTAAAACTAAGCATAATCAATAATTTAACATTTTTTATTTCTGTCTAAATTATTATTTAATATATAATACATTTGAATTTTATTGTTACGTTTTAATATTAATTTATAATTTTCTAACAATTGAAAATATTTTATATATTTATTTGCGAGTACATATTTGTACCAAGATTATGTAATTACCTGGATAATTCTATGTATATTTTTTATACCTTTACTAATTATATTACCACTAAACTAATATTATATATATAATAAAAATAATATGAAGTTGTATATTCCTGACATTAGATTAACATATGCTTTGTAATTAATAATTAATATTATATATTATTAGTTATTTATTTTTTTAAATTATTTAATAGTTGAAGAAAATTAGGAATATATTTTTATTAGATGCAAAGTAATTTGCGCTTGTCAATCTAACACCGCTATTCCAAATCATAGTAGTTGATATTAAACATAATTATGTGTAAAACTCTCTAATTTGTCATTAAAATCAATCTATGTATATTACCAATACAATTTCTTAAAAAGTTCAGCAAGGTCAAAAATTAACTACTAGAAATAAAAATAAACTATGTGTGCAATTAATACTAATAAGTTTACATTTATTGTTGGCAGACAAGGTGTAAAAGTAAAAGGTTTCTTTGCATGGTAATTTTTGGATAACTTTGAATGGGGATCAGGTTACACTCAACGATTTGGGATTACCTATATTGATTACATGAATGGACTTACAAGAATTCCCAAAAAGTCAGCTACTTGGTTCAAAAATTTCTTGAATGCAATAAGATCAGAGTGTAGTTGCTATCGATCGACTAGTAACTTTTAGGGAATGTTTGGTTTGTGTGATTGGCATGTGTATATTTTGTAAGTGTTTGATTTGTGCTATATCCGATCATCTATTGTATTCCAAGCATGTTAATAAGTAAATTGAAGATATGTTAATCCCTGTTTTTATTTGTCTGTGAGAAATATGTTGGAGAACGTGAATGATAAATTGAAAAAGTAAATTTAATTAATAAGTTTATTTTTATTAGAATAAATTATAACAAGTGATTGGTTATGATGTACGATATGAGAAACTCTTGACAAATGAATGATGGTTGATAACCATCAATTATCAGCCAACCATGTGTGACCAACCAAATAGGTGTCTAGCATTGATGTAGTATTTTATTTGATTGAAATGATGTGTCTATTCTGGTGAAACCGTATGTCCTCTGGGTGATGCGTTTATTTTGAGAAAAGTCATAACCTTTTCCAAGCATCTTTTTCAATTGGATATGTCTATTCAATGATAGATTTCCAACTTCTATAAATAGTCACTCCCATTTTATTTCATTTAGTCAACTTGAAAAGCATTTTAGAGCATTTCAAAGTATTTTTTGTTTTGTCATTTTTCAAAATTTGTAGCGCTGCTACTTTGAGATTGTAAGTTTGGAGATGAATTGCCATCACAATTAGCACTTGAGCGGAGCAATAATTATCTTAAAGATAGAAGGACTAACTCTTTCTCGACTTCTTAATACACAATTACCGCATATCCTTCAATTTTTCACAAGTTTAAGACAATCATTTATTGTTATGCATTATGGGTACTAAGTATGTTGCTGCTACTAATCCTATAACTATAGTTGTCTAAACACATGTTGCACATCCTATTACTACCAAAAGGAAAGGTCGAAGAAATTCTCTAGCAATGACTTTAAGAGATGCCATAAAAAGATGCCAATTTACTTCACTACGTTGAACCTAGCTAAGTTCTAAGGGGGAAATTAATTCCCAAAAGAGGATTGCATTTAATGTATGGGGACATGGGGAATTTCTATGGAAAAACTACATCCTCACGACTTGAGTGATGTGTTATATAATGTATATACCTCAGCTAAGACTGCAAAAGCTCTTTGGGGATTCTTAGAGAAAAGAGAAAGAAAATGGACATTAAGTCATAGTTTTTAAATGATGATATAGATTAAGAGATCTACACAGAATAACCTAAAGAGTTTGTTGTCCTGCCCAAAAAAGAAGGTCAGTAGACTGATCAAGTCGCTCTGGGATTAAACAAGCTCCTAAACAATGATATTAAAAATTTAACAAAACAATATAGTCAAATAACTTCAAGGTCAATGATTGTGATAAATGTGTCTATAATTAAAATCGATGAAAAACAGTCGGAGGTGGTGGATGAAGGTGGAGGGAGCTACTCTAACCTTTACAAGAAGTATTCAAGAATGGATGAGATACTAAGGCTTTAAGTCATGTAACATTAACGTATTAATCTAACAAATAAAGATTTTCCTAAGTTGAGGTTTTTCCCGAATTAATATGATATACTCTTCCAAGTTATACCAAATCTATTATTACCAAAAAATTAATGGATTCCTTCTTTCTACGGCTCCTGATAATAATGAATTAAGATTTGTGAAATTTATATAACCAAATCAATCATTCATATGTATGCCTTCATATCATTAATGCACATGATGAATTACCCTATTCACTATGCAAAATCCCCTTCTAGCTCATCAACATAATTAATTTAATTGAAAAGATGATCAATCTCTCAAATTATAATAATAAGCATAATAATTCATGGAATATAAAGATTAAGTTGTAGATTAATCTCAAAAAAGTATTCAAGATCGAAAAGTTTTAGAAAAAAAAGTAAATTAGTTCATAATAACTAAATCTAAAACAAAGAAGGAAAATTAAGAAAAGTTCATGAACTAGAAAATCGGGCTTGAGTTGTCACTCTAGTGCCGGATTGACTGCTCCATGTGTCTTCTTGTTTTTTCTCCCTTGCCCGAACATGTATTCCATGTTTTTCTCTTCGAAAATTGGCCAAACCCTCAACGTGTTTTCCGTGCTTTTATCTTAAGAAATTCGACAATTCCCATGTTTCCCTTGACTTATCTCTTTTGTACTAGTTCCTAATCCTGTTAGTAGAGGAAAAGAATCCCCATATAATAAATTTCATTTTCTTTCCTTCCTAAGCCTTTTTCAACCAAAATTCTAAGAACAAATACAAGAAAAAAAAAATGTTGGGCCACATAAAATTAACAATAGAATATGTTGGAGAATCCTCATTTTTCATCCCATTGCATATTTGATTACCCGTTGTCACAGATTAGACTAATTATGCTTTTCGCGACCAAATTTTTGATTACCCGTGGGTACGAGTTTACCTGGATGTGTTTTCGCTGAGACGATCTTTGATAACCCGTCGGCACGCGTTATCTTGAATGTGGACCATTGAATTTCTTCACTGTTTTTTTTGTCACTTGAGCTCTTTTCTTGAAAAATTCTTCTTTTATGTAAGAAGACTTACAATGCAAACACTGTAAGTAGAAACATATGATGAAGGAAACAAGATGGTCAAAACGAAAATTCATCTAAACAATAATATATTCCTACATAATTGCTGTCAAAATTTACATCTAACATATACATAGTAATTGCATTATATACATGTTAGATCTTTAAGTGCGGAAGCAGAATAATTTAGGATACTTACCTCTAGCCATTGATCTAAATAGAAATCTATACAGAAAACCGAAGTGCTGCAAAATTGATGTTGGATTCTTCTGAAATCTGGTGCAATCAAACTGATGGTGTGTTTTCTTTACGATCGCAAGATTTTAGGGGACCTAAGCCTCAAATCATGTTTTCTATAGAAAACTCCATAAAAAATCCAATATTTTTTACATATATTTTCTATAAAAAATGTATCATGTATACATAATTGGTGGTTACTAGAAGTTGTATAAGTTGGGTAGTGGACCACATCAACAAAACTTTCACATAGAGATAAGTCGTGTCCATAGTTTATCATAAATGCGCTAGATAGAGAGCACACATCTGATAATCCGTGGTCATGGCTTATCTCATGTTTGCTCTAGCTTCAAAACATGTCAGAACCATATATCCAACATTCTCCCACTTGGTCCACCTATTCAATAATCAAAGTTCCATCTCAAAGGGGTCCAATAAGAAATAAATGAGTAGTATTTTTCATGTATCACAATGCACTATATTTCTCACCCACACGATAATACAACTTAATTAAATAAGCTATATGCTTATTTAGGATCCCAAAAACGATATTGTTTTCTCAAATTTAAATCTGAATACTAAAGTCAGAAAACACAACAACTGAATACAAGTTTCATTAAACATAACAATTATATTAGTTAAAGGATCAGCTATCATCAACTGAGTACTAATGTGTTCAATGACCATTTTTTGTTCTTTAACACGTTCCCTTATGGCTAAATACCTAATGTCGATATGTTTACTTCGATTTTCACCCTTTTTTTAGCCATAAAGACAACTAAATTATCATAATACATCCTTAATAGTTTAGAAATTGAATCCATTATTCTCAACCCAATGAAACTCTTTAAACGCACACTGGGTGAAGTTGCCTTAAGGCAAGATACGAACTTAGATTCCATAGTGGAAGTAGCAATCAAAGTCTATTTTGCACTCCTCCACGACACAGCTCCATTGACAATCATAAATATATAACCAGAAGTTGATTTTTTTGAATCAACACAACCAGCAAAGTCCGAATCAGAGTGCCCAACAACTTCCAAATTCTCAGTTTGCCTATACATAAGCATGTTTTCCTTCGTCCTTTAAAAGATACCTCATGCCTTTCTTTGCAACCCTCCAATGATCAAAACCCAAATTACTCTAATATCTTTTCCAACATCCCCACGGCAAATGCAATGTTAGGCCATGTACAGACTTGAGCATACATAAGGTTTCCAATAGCAGAAGCATATGGATATCCTTTATCTGTTTTCGTTCGAGGTCATTCCTTGAACACTGTCTCAAATGTAACTTGTCACCCTTCACAATGGGAGATACACTAGGTAAACAATCTTTCATTGGAAATCTTTTTATGACCTTATTCATGTAGGTTTTCTTAGAAAATCTCAAAATACATCAAGATCTATCTCTATGAACCTTGATGCCAATAACATATGATACCTCACCAATGTCGTTCATTTCAGAATTCTTAGAAAGAAATTATTTCACTTCACATAATATACCATTGTAATTGGTAGCAAGTAAAATATCATTTATATAAAGTAAATGAAAAACAAGTTTTGCTCCAACTAATCATTTGATATATAGATTGATCTATGATATTCTCTACAAATCCAAATGAAAAGATAACATCATGGAATTTGAAGTACTACTGATGCAATGCTTGTTTTAGAACATATATAAATTTCTTAAGCTTACATACCAAGTGCTCACTGTTACTAAACGAGAATCCTTCAGGTTGCTTCTTATAAGCCTCTTCCTCTAGTCAGCATTTAGAGATGCTATTTTCATGTCCATTTGATGCAAATCCATGTCAAAATAGGCATGAAACGACATGATAGTACGGAGTGAATCTTTTTTGGATATAGGAGAAAAGGTCTCCATGTAATCGATTCCTTCCCTTTAAATGAATCCCTTAGCTAAAAGTGTTATTTATGTGTTTTGATGTTGCCTAATGAGTCTTTCTTTGTTTTAAAAGACACACTTACACCCTATGGCTTTTAAACCATCAGGCAATTCGACAAGATCCCAGACTTCATTAAATGTTATGGAATTCATCTCCTCTTTCATAGCATCATACCACAAGTTGGATTCCCTACTTTTTATGGTTTGATAAAACGTTTCAGGGTCATTTTCGGCTCCAATATTTAACTAAGATTCCTATAGATATACCATATAGTCACTAGAAATTGCTGATCTCTTTATCAGAGTAGATAACTTAATGTGGCATCAAAATTCTCCGGAGAAGTTTTTTGATCATCTGGTTGTACTACAATTTTGCGGTATATAGTACAATTGGATCTAGTGGTTCATGATCATCAACTTGTGGAGCGGTTTAGATTTGTTGTTCAACACGCGTTTGAACCGTAAGAGTGTTGTGAACTGCAACAATCAATCAATTACTTGAAGTGGAAGGTTGAGATTCTGAATGATCGAAATTAGATTTTTTACATCAACCCTTCATGACTCCCACTAATCAATCATCCTCAAGAAACTTGGCATGCCTTGATCCCATAATTCTAGTACTATTTGATAGACAATAAAATCTATATCTCTTAGTCCTTTTGGTATATCCATGAAATACCCACTAATGGTCCTTGAGTCTAACTTCTTTTCTTGTGGATTATAAACTTTGAGCACAGACGGACATCCCCAAATGTGTACTTGCCTTAAACTCGGTTTTCAATCTTTAAATAACTCAAATGGTGTTTTAGAGACAGCCTTGGTTGGAACTTGATTTAATATGTACACAACCTTTTTGAGAGCTTCAGTCCAAAAGAACTTAGGAAGTTTCGAGCTAGTCATCATGCTCCGTACCATGTCCCATAATGTTCAGTTTCTTCTTTCGGCTACACCTTTTTGATCTGGAGCATGGTGTATTGTGCAACAATACTCTGCCAAGAAAAACTTTGCAAAAGGACCAGGTGCTTGTCCACCTTCAGTATATCTACCAAAATACTAACCATCTCTATCTCACCTCACAGTTTTAATGTGTTTATCACATTGTTTCTCTACTTCTGCCTCGAAAACCTTAAAAGCATTTAGTGCTTTAGCCTTATGTTAAAAAAAGTAGATACACATGTAATGTGAGTAGTCATCAATAAAAGTAACAAAGTATTTTCAACCATATGAATCTAAGTCTGGATAATGAATATACGTATGTATGATTTTCAATAAGTTTGAACACTTTTTAACACTTTTCTTTGACACATTGGTCTTCTTGCCTTTATTGCAGTACAAACAAGTGTAAAAATCTATAAAATCTAGAGCGTTAAGTACTCCATTTACTAACTTTTTAATCCTGTCTATGGAGATGTGTCCCAATCTCCGGCATCACAAAACAGAGCAATCATCATTCATAACACATCTTTAATACCAGCATTATCATCAACATGCAATGTATAAAGTATATCAATTTGCAAATTAATATGGTAAAGATAATTAGATAATGTACCATTCCCGACAAGATGAGTATTATAAAACAAATTAACACCATTTTCAAAGTTAAAAAAGGAATATCTATAAGGTACAAGTCTTGAAACTGAAATCAAATTTTTAGAGAAAAATTTGAAATATAAAAAGTCTTTTCCAATACAAATACAAAGCCTTTATCAAGAACTAGACTACATGTTCCAATTGCCTTTATACGTGAACCCATCTTGTTGCATGAATAAATGTAGCATTCACTTCCACTGATTTTCTTAGATTTTCCAAACCTGCAAGGAGTTTGTGACATGAATTGTCGAACCAGAATTAATCCACCATGTGTTATGACAAACACCAACCATATTGGATTCATAACAAACATAAGAAAGTTGATTACCTTTCTTTTCAAGCCAAATCTTGTATTTAGGACAGTCCTTTATTTCCTCCTTTGAATTGATCCTTATTCTTTCCTTGTCTAGCCTTATGCACACTTTCTCTAGCCTCCATAGACAATCTCTCTTCCTCTTGCACACACATGGTCATAAATCTATTGCTTGATCATTTATCTTTATGTGTATTGTTAGAAATTCTGTAAGGAACATATTGAGGTGGCAAGGTATTCAAAATCTAGTGCACAAAAAAATATTCAGATATATCAACTTCAAAAGATTTTAATTGAGGAACAATTTCCCTCATTTGCATAATATGCAGATGCGCACCATTTAAATCGGTGAGTTTTTTAGAATTAAATCTCATAATCAGGGCGTTGGCAAATGAAATTAATGAAAATGCATATCACAAGACATGAAACTACATGAATCCATTTGATTAAAAAACTTATAACAATTATATGTACAATAAATCTCATCATACAAATTTTGGAAGCACAATAAATACATTATATTTTCAATAACAGAATTATACATATAAGTTTCAATTCCCAAAATATCAACATCAATCTCAAATCAAGGTAGAGATAAAGGATGTTCTGATACCAAATGTAAGCATAAACATATGATGTAGGAAACAAGATGGTCAAAACATAAATCCATATAAACAACAATATACCAACATAATTATTGTCTTACATCTAGCATATACATAGTAATTACATCATATACATGTTAGATCTTTAAGTGCGGAAGCAAAATGATTTAGGATACTTACCTTTAATTATTGACTCAAATAAAAATCTATATAGAAAACCGAAATGTTGCAAAATTGATGTTGGATTCTTCTGAAATCTGGTGCAATCAAACCGATGGTATGTCTTCTCTACGATTGTAGAATTTCAAGGGACCCAAGCCTCAAATCATGTTTTTCATAGAAAACTCCATAAAAAACCCAATGTTTTTTAACATACATTTATCCATAAAAAAATGTATCATTTATACGTAATTGGCGTTTACCAGAAATTGCATAAGTTGGATAGTGGACCACATCAGCAAAACTGTCACACAGAGATAAACCGTGGCCATGGCTTATCTCATGTCTACTCTGACTTCAAAACAACATCTCAAAATCATATGTACAACAAGAACAAACATCATATCTACAAAAAGATGAAAAAGTTAACAAAAAATAAATCATATAGTTTCTCTTAATTAAATATTGAATTATGTTATTCTAGTGACATATCACAGTGTTGGAATATATTCAATTTCACATTAAACTGGTTGACAAAGTAATGCACAAGAACAATCGTACAAAAAAGCACGCGCGCCAACTACGAGGATTATATGTTTTATCTGCTTCCAAAAATAAAAACTCTTTCATAAAGAAAAAAAAAGGCAATTGGGATTGCACAAAAAATACACGTGTCAGCAATGACAACCGTCATTTATGTACTTGAGACAACTATTATTTATTTTAGCAATGTCAAAAAGTGCTCGAGACAATCTTGAAAACTCTTGTTATATATTTTTAACTATTTATGTATAACTAGCAATCTTCACACGTAGCTCTCTCGTGCACAATATTTATAAGTATTAGTCAGGGCAAATACAAAATTTCTTTTAATTGCAAATAAAATGAAGTTGTATATTTCTAAATTGAACGCTTACACTCTTTATACTTGTAAATTCTCTAATTCTATCTTATTTGTTGCAACTATTGTATAATGATTTGGGTTAATTGTAATTTCAGTCCCACGTGATAGAGGGTGTTGTACTTTTGGTCTCATAGTTTACAAAGTTAGTACATTTAGTTCTACGGGTTAAAATATTATAGCATTCGAAACGAAAATGCTACAATTTTTTATCCTATGGGATGAATGCATGTGGCATAACTTTTATCTTATTGGCCAAAAATACTACAATTTTTCATCTTATGTAATCAAAAATATTAAACCCATAAACCATGAAATTAAAAGTACAACACCCTCTGTCTGGTGTGGCACAAAAAAAAATACAATAGTAGTTATTTGTTGAAGCTTTTGTTTAATTGGTAATTTTTTTTAATATGCTTGGGTAGTTATTGTAGAAACTTTTGTTCAATTTTTATAATTTCTTTTTGTTTTGAGTTTATTACATATGTAATGTTTACATCAATCCGCAACTTTCCATTTGTATAATGGTTTATTTATTTTATTTTTAAATTTATGATCTTCTACATATGTTACAGTAAATTAACACATATGTCAAGCTTTTATCAATCATCAATTCTTATAATCGAAATCTTTCTTTGTTTTTTAATTGTTTCATCTTCAATTTTTGTTTCATGAGTTAATTTAATTATAATATTTTTTTTAATTTGTATTTATCTATCTTTTTAAACAATAAAAAATATTCCAAGTCCATAGTAAATAGATAGAGTACATCACAAGTCAAGGCATGAAAATCAAATTCTTTTCTTGATTTTAAATTTTTTTTATTATCAAAAATATTTTTTGAGTAAATGAATATGTGATTTTATGTGTTTATTATAATTTTTATTTATAATTATTTTATTTACTATTATGTATTTTTTGACTATTTTATTATTAGTCTGGTAGAAAAAGATTGGATTTGCAAATAATTTTACCATTGAGAGTTAATACTTTCGTTCCAATTTTAAATTTTTTTATTATCAATTATTTTATTGTGTAATTTGATCAATTTTGTGATATATCAAATTACTTCAAAATTACAAAAATAATAATAGTTTTTTATACATGTCTACAGAAATTTGCTGCCAATCCCCCACCATCAGTTTTTCAATTATTTCTTCCCATAATTATGCTGATTAATATATTTGACCTTATACAAATTTGCTAATATTAACTTTCGATGTTTGTATTAATTAAAAAATTGATATTGACAAATTTTCATCTAGTTATTAATTATTTCTTCTAATTTTCACCACTTACATCGTATGTTGAGATAAGTGTTGTACTTCATATAATTTTGTAATTAGTATTAAAAATTAATTTCAACATAACAAATGAAAAGAGAGATCATCGATGCTCCTGATATATCCACTTTTTTGTTTCAGTACTTTCTTAATGTTTTTTATTGAAAATATTTTATTTTTTTAGTGAATTAATTATTCAATATTTACGATAATTATCGAAAATTTTCTTATTTGATATAATTTTTTAATTTCTAAATCTTTCAATTATTTTTGACTAAACTTCAACTCCATAAATTGTTCTCTAGATTTTTCTTATTGTTAATAAGTTTTATAGATTATCAATTTTGTGATATTTATATCATTTTATAATTTCCAAACTATTTTGTTAATATGATTTTGTAATTATTGTGAACAGTATTGTCTAAACTCCAAACTCTATAGCCAAAAAAAAAAAAAAAAAAGTGAGGAGATCACAAATACATTATTGTGTTCAATTTTGGTTCCATTAGTTTTTTATTTTTTTTTAATTATATTATTTTGAGTTTATCATTATGTGATGTTTACATCAATTGCAATTTTTTTCCATGATAAGCTCTTCTCACAAATAAAACGTTAGATGGTGGAAAATGTTTTTATTGGTATAATAATCTTTTAACGTACTTTTCATGACTTTCAGAATTTTATTTTATTTATTCAATTCACTATTTTGTATATATTAAGCAATATACAAACAGGAAGGAGACAAAATGCAAATAAATAATATTACTAATTATTGATATACTTATTTTTAATAACATTCTGAATTTAGGTGGAATTGAGTTTAAAATAAATTAAATCAAAAAACTTTTGTAGTTATGATCAATTGTTATTTTACTTATGGTTTAGTGAGCATCAATAATATGGAAGTTAGAAGAACAGGATAATGTATAATATGATGTAGAGCAAAACTTAACTTATGTTCAACAATCTTATCCTTTTTAAAAAATAATTAATTTTTATTATATTTATATCAAATAATTGTTTTGAAAATTCTAGAATACGTTTAAATGGCTTTGAGTAAATCAAGATAAATAATGCATGGGATATATCCATAAATTTAAAAACGATTGGTCTTTAGGAGTCATATCGTTTGACGCTATCCTAAGATCATGATGGCCCCCTCTCTACAGATACTATCTACGCATTACCCCACCAAGATAAATTTCAGAAGGCCTCAACCAACGTTTTCTATTATGAGCAAAGTAGATTAGAGAACTAGACCTTATTAAGTTATTCCAAAGTGTATGGTAAGAAGAATAAGAATATAAAGATGCAAGGGTCATTTGTTTCTACCTAGACTCTAAAACATCCTATTTATAGTGTTAGAATAGTACATGTAACATACGATAATAAAATAGAAATAAAGGTCATTAGAGGGGTGCTACAAAATTAAAAGGGGTGTTACACAAATTGATTTGATTTAATAATAAAAATAAAAAATTAAATATCATTTTGTAGATTGAAACTTCAAATTCTAACAATCCCCCACAAGTTTGAAAACTTCAAAATGATATATAAGAAACATAATAGGGCAATGAATACTATGTGCAGGAAGCTTTCCAAGCTTGAGCTACACTTAGTGTTGACGATTTCCATATGTCTTGAATTAGGTTCCTTAGCTAAATTTCAATATATCATACATAGAGTATTAACATCGGTCTTTGTTGAAAACGAATTAGCGTTGTTAATGGCTATGCACTCTAATCTTGATTGTCATGAAAAGTTGTTAGGATTAGCCCAAACCCATAGCCACTGCCTCATTGCAACTCCCATTTAGATGAAATCTCCAAGGGTACGTGTAACCCATGCCATGCTGCATCATCACCTTGGTCATATTAAGGGTTATATTCTAACCTAACACATACTGTAAACCACTATCACTATAGGAAAGGGGAGGAGACACTCTCATCAATTCCATAGTTTTTCTTTGCTTATTTTCTAGCATTGCACTACTAAATGATTCGTCTCCATCAATTTTTGAAATGTATGACTCACTTTAAATTTTAGTTTTAAAAGGAAAAGCATCTTCAAAGTATGTGGCATCTAGAGGCTCAATGATTGTACTGCTAGATATTCCATTAACCTCAAAATTAAACACTAGAAACCTATTTGCACTACTATTTTGCACGTCAAATAAAGATAGCATCTATAGTTCTAGGACCTATTTTCTTTCTCTTGAACTTAGGTATAATTACTTTCACTAGATACCACCACACTTTTACAGAAATTTGTATAGGAGTCATATTTTTCCATAACTCATAAGATGTTTTCGTAATATCATAACTATTATGCGATTTAGTGTGTAACAAGAAGCTAAAATGGTTTCTCACCACAAATTCTCTGGTGCTCTTGAATTTAACAATATCGCATTAATCATATCCACCAAAGTCCTATTTTTTTTTTCAACTATGTCATTTGAATTACGTGAATAAGGAGGTGTGAATTCATGTATTATACCCTTATCTTCAAAAAATTTTTACAACTTTTCTAAGAATATATTCTCATCCTTTATCAAATCTCGGCATTGTCTAAGTGATTTTCAACTTCATTTTTATAAACCTTAAACTTATCAAAAACTTCATCTTTAGCTTTAATAAGATAAATATCACAGTACTTGGAAAAATCATTCATAAAGTTTAATAAATATTTATTGCCACGTTTAGTTGGAGACCAATTTGAATCACAAACATCACTATTGATAAGATCCAAAATATTTGAATTTCTTTCAACTGATTTATAAGGCCTTATAGTTTGTTTCGCTTGGGTAGATATTTCGCATTTGAGATCAAAATTTACTTGAGATTTTGAAATCAAACTAAGTTTTATAAACTTTTTAACCTTTCTATTACTTACATGCCCCAATGTTTCATGTCATAAAATACTAGATTCAATATTGAGAATTAAATTAGAATTTCTTTGCTTTCACTTACAATATTAACTTAAATAATCCATTACTAACAAATCCTTTCTAGCAAAAATAATATTTCTAGTGATTACAACTTTATTTTTAATCCCATAACTAGTTTTTAACCACTTTGCAATAAACAATATCCACTATTATTTTCTAGTGTCACGCTTCCAACATTTGAGTTCTCATAGAATTTAAACATTTATTTATGAAAACAAACGTGTATCCATGAATCATTATTTTGATCTGTAAAGTTTATTAATGAAGGTATAGATTGTAACCTGACAGACAATCCCTCTTCAACCAACATATTTACTTGTCCATGTTGATTCTTAGGCTTAAAGTTGAACTTAAAAGCATTCTTTCCTGTTTTCCGAAAGTAACAACCCTTAACAACATGATTGGTCCTTCTAAATACAAAGCACATGTTTTCTTCCATTTCTTTGCCTTTATCGTTCCTATGATTTTGAATTTTAGGTTGAGTATTGTTATGGTGATAATAGTTCTTCCAATCTTTTTTATCATTTTCAAACTTAATACCTCTAGGCTTGAAGTTTATTTCAGTATAATTTCTTTTATCCTCCACAACATTAACTTTGGCTTTCATCTCTTCTTGTCTAGCATTCATCCTATGTTGCTCCTTTATTCTTAATGAATTTAAAGCTTTAGTCAAAGTTAACACACCTTATTGATGATGTCTTAAACCTCAAGCAAAATTAGACCAAGATGGTGAAAACTTATCAATCAAACATGAAACTTTATAATCTTCACTAGATTTTGAACTATTTTCTTCCAATGGTCTTAACAAATCTTGAAATTCATGTATTTGTTCATTAATAGAATTTCCATCAACCAAAGCATATTTCATTAAAGTATAGGCTTTAAATCTGTATACCAGAATCATCAATCTCATGTTTAGTTTCCAACGCATTCCTAAGTTCTTTAGCATTAACATAAATATAAAACACATCATAGAGCCTTTATAATAAATCACTTAAAATACGATTATTACAATGGTAATATACTTCTTCACGAGTATGCCAAGAACATAGTTCAACACTATCATCTATTGCAGAAATAAATCCTAGAACTGTTAACTAATATCTCATTTGATTTTTCCATCTTTTAAAATTAGCTCCATTGAACTGTTAACACTATTAGCATATTTAAGAGAAATCATTATTATAAAAACAAGTTAGGAAATAATAATAAGGCAAATAAAGGAGGTTGCAGGATTCAAGTAATAACAATATAAATATTCAATAATAAGAAGAATATATCTATATATATATATATATATAATATTAAAGATTGTGTATAAACTCTAATATAGCAATGCAATTACAAAATAAAAGACTATAAGAAAACAGGGTATCAGAGACGAAAAATTCCATCTCTGATACTATGATTTTCGTCTGTGAAATGAAATAGCGACGGAAACTCTAGGCTGAAAATCCAGTGGCTAAATATTAGCGATGGAAATATTTTGTCTCTAATTTCAAGATTGAACATTTCCGTCGTTGATTCTATCGACAAACCAGAACAAAGTTTTAGAGTAATCCGCCTTTGATTTCCACTGGAAATCCGTCTCTGATTCCGTCCATAAATAAAATTACTTTCCGTCTCTAACCCGTCTCTGAAGGTAAAATTTTTGTGTTAATTCGGTCTCTAATTTCTTTTCTGATCTGTCTATAAATTCTTACAAATTTCAGTCTCTAACCGTCTATAAATTCTTACCAATTTCCATCTCTGATTCTGTTTCTAAACTCCCAACATTTTCCGTCTCTAATTTTGTTTTTTTTTTTATAGTTTTTTTAATTTTTGTATCCAAATTAATATCATGATTATTATACCATCAAATACATTCAATCAATACCAAAATCTGAATTTTCCAAACCAAGAACAATAAATATTAATAAAAAAAATACTCGTAATACAACCAATAATAATACAATTGATGTCATATTATTATCCAAATACTACCAAATAATATCAATGTCTGCACTCCCAAACCAACAAAAGTAAGTCAAAATATAACTCAAATCAACATAAACTAAGTCATAAAAAACCAACAGAAAAAATAAACTAATGATCTTTGATAAATGTTGTTGCTCCTACTGTCTAGACCTACCAGTAAATTGATGGTTTGTGTATCCCAGATCTTGAAGTGATTTTCGAACTATTCTTGTAGGTCTGCCTCTTCCTCCCTCTCTTCAAGAGTAGTTTCAAGCAATTTTCTATTATACCAAGTTGAGATATCGAATGAAGACTGGGAATAAACATCATTACAATCCATTTTTGCAAGGTATTCTTCTTGTGCAAATACATTAGATACAAAGGAATATTTATGTAATAAAAGTCTAACAAAATTTCTCAATATATATGCTAACCAATATTTAAATACTAATGACAAATTATACTTCCACTAATTCTTTTGGATTTGTTGTCGATGAATTCCCCAATTCCTTTATTTTTTTTATGGCATCTTTAAAGTACCTCAAAATCAATCACTTTTTTACCAAGTTCTTTTTCCTAAAGTTTACAAAACAATAGTCATTCATTTTGCAAATATGCTCCTTTCCCACCAGTCCTTCATTCCTTTTCAAGGCTTCTTGCAAATATCGAAGGGCCATATCCATCTTTTCAATATCTTGATACATCATAGCAACATTTATAAAAGTAGCAGCAACATGAGGGTGATTTGGGCCGGATGATAAACTTAAAAGGAGTAGTGCACGTGACATATGACGCAATGCCAGCTCCGTATGGTTAAGACCATGATAAAACAGAGCCATATTCCCATAGCTGTAGCAAATAATATGCTTCAGAGATAACAATACTATCTAAACAGCAGACGACCCGACAAAAGTTTCATGACTAACATGAGAGCAGATAACAGAAGCAGCATGATCCATACACAGAAACACTCCCAAGTGCCCCAGTTTACCAACTTATTCGTCCGCGTTCTCTTTAAGAAACTAAAGATCAAACTCATGATTGGGTTGAGATGAGGTTTAACCCCAATTGTCAAGCCAAATGTGGCACCATTTGATTTTGATACATCCCAGAGCCATAAAGTCTCTTATTGGCTACTAAAGTAACTAGATACTACAATAGGTCAACTCCAAAGAATAGGTGAACATAGTAACTCAATATCTGTTTTGCAGAAAATTTAATCATAACCCATGTCACTGAAAACTGAAACAAGTAGAGGAAAACTGTTCGTGCCTGTGAGCTGTCAGGGTGATCGAGTCCAAGGCATCGTTCATTCATGATTAGCTCCTTGTACTGTTGCATTATTGCTCCAGCCATGTCTCCAGCATGATACAAGACCATGGCCAAGTAGCTGTATATCAGAGTGAATATTTAGAATAAGCTTTAGACTAATTAAACAAGAAAGGGAAAGCCCAAGGCTTCAATGCCTAGGAATAATAATAGTAATTCAATAGTCATCGTGTGAACTATGTAGGAAGAATAACAAAATCCTGATAATTTTACAAGCCAGTGTTACAAATTACCAGCAACAATTTGCAACTTCTCGATGCATTGGACCAGTCACATGCATATTTTTTGTCTCCAGTTAGTTACATGTCCTAAAATAATGAAAGCTAGCTAAGAGATCGTACCAGGAGTAAACATTGTTAACTGCACCTGCTGGAGAATTGTGAAAGCTTCAGAAAATAACGTGTATGCCTCACTGCGCATTCCCTGAGAAAAGCAATGAAAAGCTCTTGAACAGCTACTATGAAAATTTGAATAGTAAGACATAAAAGCTCTTGAATATATTGTCAAGATCTTGAATAATTTTGAATAAAAGCTCTTGATATGAAATAGCTACTACGAAATTTGTTATCTTTTGGGAAAAACATCCAAACCCTAATTTGTTGCCCCTTCTAGATCAGGTATAGATTAATCTGATATTAAAATATATCTAAAAGGTCCATCCATATTCATATTTTGTATCATATAAAGGTAGATATTTGAATGAGCTTGACAAAACCAATGAACTAATTGTTATAGTATATTTATCCCAACATTCATCTGAACATACCATACCTCTGCTAATTGTTTCAACCAGATCCTTTGCTTCCGAACAAACTGGAATGGAATGCTTCACTACTGGTTGGATATTCAATATATCTGAAACTTGGAAAGGTGCCAGAGCATCAAAATCATATTTGCGAGCAGCGATGGTGATTCCAACCTGTCAAGGGGACAAATAATCATGCGAGAATCAAGTGTTAGAGTGGAAAAACATGCATGCATAAAACCTGAAAAACTGGAATTTTAATTTTTAGCGGCATATAAAAAGCTCAAATGAAAATTAGATTTTCCTAAACACATAGGACCCACAATGTCTCACAAAATCTCACAGTAAAACATGTCAATTTTGAGTGCCATAAAGAATGAAATAAACCATCTTTTGCTGCAACACACTAGGCCAGACAGCACATGATGATTTTTAGAAATTGCCATTATTTTCTTTCCCAAGTGCTAGCTATGAACTTCAAGCGCTCAAGCAAACCTAATGAAGGCATACTTGTGGCTTCCACATTACATAAAATTTGCCATGTCCAAGCAAAGAAAAGATTTCACACAGTGATGTTAAATGATGATAGACCGATTGAGAACATATATAGACAGATTATAGACCCATGCCAGAGAGTTAAATAAGTAAAATAAAGAAAAGTACACAATCATCATTTGATTCCAACATTACTTGATTCACTTAATCTGAAAGGGAACAAGGAGTCAGAAGCATGTGATTCTCACAGAAAACACCTACATCTCAGGATAGAAATGTAGATTAGACAGATACATTTAGTTAGTGGGTTTTTCCTTTTATTCTCTAATAAAAGATTAGAAAAACAAAAGCTACCTTTTGGCAAAGATTTCGTATAACTGAAACTTTTTTCACCCGCTGCCTTGCTCCTATTCAGATTAAGGAGTCAAATTATGCTTAAATAGGGAATCTTTCGCATGTGAATCAGCTAAATCGTTCATTTTTCAACATATTTCAGCAAAAAGAATAAATATCCCGGCGAGAAGAAGATAGGGGTGTTCAATAAGGGATTTCAACCAACACCTTAAAAGCATTCGAATTTCTTCTACAAACTGTAAAAAAATTACAAAGAAGAAAAATTACCTATTAATGGTGTTGGAGAGAAGTTGTGCCAATGGAATCGGAGCCGTTCGCGAGAGAGAGAGAGAGTTAAAGGTCTCCTTTCTTTTTTCTTTTCAGCTCCTGCCATGAGAGAGAGAGTCAGAGGGGAGAGAGGGTTCAAGTTGAGAGTTAGAGGAGAGAGAGGTTCTCAAGTTAATTTCAAGTCATGCATGAGTCAAATTAGTCAATTCTCAATTTAATTTTATATATATATTTATTGATATAATTATTATAACATATAATATATAATATATTATATAATAGAGAATACATATATATTTAATAAAATATATATATAAAAACATTCGATCTTTCGAATTGGTTTGGTTAATTGAGTCTGTAAAAAAATTGATCCAAATGAATTTAAAAAAATATGAAAATTAAACTGAATATTTCAGTTCGATTTTTGGTTTGAATCGAATTTTTGATTTGACTCGATTCAGCCAGTTTAACCGAATTATGAACACCTCTAATAATCGCTGGTGCGAAGAAGAAGGAGTTGGGAAGAGAGAAACATTAAGTCAAAGGAGAAGAAAAGAGGGGTGGTCGCTGGTGAGAAAAAACATTAAGTGCCAGCCATCCCGATTTTTTAAGCAAGCATTTAATAGTATCAGAGACGGAAATAGAGACGGAATATAACATATTTTAGCGGAATTATATATCCGTCCGTCGTTGATATAAAAATTATTAATAATTTATCATAAAGAAAAGTTTTGGACTCTAAATCCATCTTTGATACAGATAGATTTGATTTCGTCTCTAAATTTTCATCTTTAATACCTATTTTTTTATAGTTTGTTCTTCTAGAAAACTACTCTGAATGAAATTGTATGCAAGAACTAATGAAGATAATTATTTGTTACTGTAAGATAATTCTAATGCATAGAATGTGTTCTCTTTGTTTTTCAAAATCTGAAAATAAGAATCAAATATAAAAACTTTGTACAAGCACGAATCAGAATTTCAGAATTAACGAATAAACTCGATTTGACGTCCAAAGATCATTCTTCAACAATACCTTGAATATGAAACCTTAAGTGAACACATGCATATCAATATGATCAAGTTTGTTACAATGATGGTGAGAATAATGAATAAGTATTTCAAAGCAATATTAAGTTGTATTAGAGAAAAATAGAAATGTAACTTTGAATCTAACTACTTAAAAATTAAGATATCATGATCTTGGATTGTTGTGAAAATACTAGTTTATGTTTAAATAGCTTTAAGCAAATCAAGATAAAAAATGTGCGCAATATATATATATATATATATATATATATATAAATTTAAAAACGACTAGCCTGTAGTAGCCAAGTTACTTGATGCTGTTCTAAGATCGTGATGGCCTTCCACCGTGTAGCTAATATCGGATCACCACCATCACCACAAGACAAACCCGAAGAAGGCTTGAACCAATGTCTTCTATTGTGAGAGCGGTCATAAAAAGAGTAGAGAATTTGACCTTATCAAGTTGCCAAATGTATATAGTAGAAAAAATAAGAATGTAAGATGCAAGAGCGAGTTGTGTCCACCTAGCCCCCTGAAACATCAAATTTATAGCTGACGAGGAAAGAAATATTAAATAAACCAAAAACTAAAAATACTATAAAGACTTGCAAAAATCTGACCTCTTCTAGTTTCTCAATTTCCTCCATGTTACATATGAAGCGACACAATCAGAGTAGAAGATTTTGAGATTATGGAATTCAACAATGAACCGTTGAAAAATGATGGGCTCAAAACCAGAATTAGGGTGGAGAAATCGAACGACGTAAGTGGAAGTCCGCCAGATGAAGTGTAATAAATAGAAGACCTAAAGAAAGAGGGATACAAATGACCTAATAACAAGTAGAAAGATAAAGGCTGTACATAATGGACACACAATAAAAAAAAAATGGCTATCATAGCCTAAGTGGAAATTGAGTTATGAGTTGCTATCAATTCAAGTTTGGCAAACATGAATTCTCCACCTTGGCATTTATAACTGTTGCAATTGTGGCAGCATGAGAAAGGATAAACTCCTCAAGTTTCCATTGAAAACAAATAATTTCCTTTTTATTTTTTTAAAGTAAAAAAAGAAACTGAGAGACTCTTGATGAGGGAAGAAATATTAAATAAATAAAAAATAAAAAATTTATAAATACCTGCATAAATCTGAACAAACATTTCACATAAGCTTATCTACTAGAGCTCTAGTAAAAAAGTTAGAGCTCATTTCACATGGGCTCTAAATGGTTAAAGCTCCAAAAAGGTTTAGAACACTAAAAAAGATTAGAGGTCTAAAAAGTTAGAGCTCATTTCGTATGAGCTCATCTATTTGAGCTCAAAAACGTTAGAACTCTAAAAATATACGACCTGAACATATGATCTAAAAATATACGACAAGAACCGTATGGCCTGAACTATACGACCTAAAAAATGAACCAACACTATATGAGCTTGGAAAATTCATGCACCTTATACATATATAGAACAGAGGGGATACTATCGAGATGGACTCTCCTAATTATTCTCTCACACACACTACCACACCTCACGTTTCAAACACTCTAACCTTTATGGGGAATTTTCATGGCTGAATTGGCGACAGAGATGAGGATGCAGCGGCGAACGACTTGGGTGATTCGGCGGATGGGGACGACAGTCGGGGAGAAGGTGATCCCATGGTTGGAACTTGCAGCACTACGAGCACAGGCGTGCATGAACGACTAGATGACAACACACATGGTGAAAACAGGCAGTTTGTGTGCTACCGCGACGAGCCTCTGCCGGTGACTATTGGGGTGAACCTAGCCATCCATGGCAGCAACGATTGAGTAGCGATGCATGATGAAGATGATGATACTGGCGATGGCGATGATCGGGTTAATATCCGCAATTCGTTTAATATTGCTGAATTTCTTCAATTAGCACATAAGGTGATTGATGATGGAGCTCAATCCTCTATTAATGGAGCGTTTGAAGAAGTGGGAAGCAACAGTTGGCCCCATCCCATCCGTCAAGCCGATCCCTATTGACAGCAATCCATGGGCAAGAAGTCTCCGCACAGCCCATCGGAATTTGCTCCCAGCTTCGTCGTCGACCTCGACGATAACAGCGGCACCACTCCCTCCCTTGTTGGCGGTGCCTAGTGCAAAGGAAAACCCTAATTCGGGTGCTAGGGTTCCTAGTCTGTCGATCACCATGGGAAACACTGATATCCAGCCACCGATTCAACCTGCCACACTTGGAGCAACCGTCGTTCAATCTCCGGCTGGGAACCGTGAGCACTTGCCACCCACCGGCATTTATCTAGGTAATATCCCATTGCAACCATGCTTGAATGTTATGGATTCGAGTGATAAAATTGCTGATGCATTTCATAATTTGACACGTAAAACATTACCCTATATTCCTCCTTCGTTGCAGAATGGTGAGGTTATCATTCGGCCTACTTTGGATATTATCCGGGATGGTTCTCGTTGTTGAAACACTATGGCCTTTGGTTATTTCTTGGGCAAGTGGCCTTATTTTCACCATCTCAAAGATTTTTTTAAGTCCTTACGGCCGACTTTGAGTGATGTTATGGCTACATCAAATAGATTTTTCTTCTTTCGCTTTGAAAACACAATGGCTATGGAAGAGGTTATTGAGGGAAGGCCGTGGCTATTCCAAGGCCAAACGCATTGTGTTGCAGAAATGAGAACTGGACATTGTGTTGCGTAAGTTGAAACACACCCAAGTCCCAGTGTGGGTGAAGCTTTGGCACTTGCCCATTGAATTGTGGACCAATGATGGATTGAGTACAGTGGCTAGTGGAATAGGGAAGCCTTTATATCCGGATGCTATCACTCGCTCATGCATTAGACCGAATTTCCCTTTTGTGTGTCATGCTTGACATCAATTCTAAGCTTCCAAAATATTTAGTTATTATGTCGCCAACTGAGGATGGTGGTGAGGTTGCATGCAAGGTGGATGTGGAATATGAGTGGTTACCCCCTAAATGTACCACTTGCATAAGCTTGAGACATGCAACGAAGGCCTGTTTTGCAAACAAACCTTCTAAACCGCTGGTCTCCATTTATGTTCAGTGTGCATGGCCAACGAATGCAACTACTACGCTCAGAGAGACACAACTTATGGAGGACCCAACTCCACATACTGTAGACACGGCCAAACGCATGGTGTCTCCTTCACGGGGGACTCATGTGATAAAGGTGAAGCCATTGTTGTGCATAACGCTTTTGATGTGCTCACTCTTCTTGATACTGAAGCAGTAGACAGATCCCGAGGTCCTAATAGATGCAGCCCCTCCAATAGTAACCCATGTTGAATGCAACTATTTGGAATGTTCGGGGCCTGAATCGGAAGGACCATCAATTAGTAGTCACTGACCTAGTTGCGGAGTTCAGGCTACATTTCATTGGTCTGTTGGAGACGCGAGTTCAATCTCAGAATGCGGTACGTATAAATTAGCTACTTTGCCTAAATGGAAATGGTTTGTTGATACTACGAGTTCTGGAAATCGTATATGGATTGCTTGGGATGAGGAATACATTGATATCACTATTGTGGATATTGGGATGCAATTTACTCACTGTCAAGTTCATGTGTACTGTGGCTTATGGTGCAAATGATATCAGTACACGTCGAGAGCTTTGGCAAGCTCTTAGTTTACTCGCAGGGCGTTGTGCTATGGAGATGTGGATTGTGGATGGGGACTTTAATACTGTCCGTGACACTAGTGAGGTGTGTGGCACCTCTGGTGACATCCAATTAGCCAGCAAGGAGATTAATTATTGTATTATGGATACCGGTCTGCTTCCATTACCACTACAAGGAGAATGGTTCACATGGTACAACTGTAGTACTGATCCACGTAGTCTATGGAAGCGCTTGGACATTATACTTATTATTGATATATGGATGAATAGATAGCCGACTGCCTCCTATATGTGTCTCCCACCTCGTACATCTGACCACTCACCTCTTATACTAAAAGGGGGTGTACAACAACAATTTAGAGGTATGTTTAGATTTGATAACTATCTTGCTCTCTCACCTCAGTTTGTACCTAATGTGCAGAATATTTGGTAGTATCACATTGTCGGTATTTCGCTGTATTTGGTTACACTATACTCAAAGCGTTGAAGTCAGTGTTTCGAAAACAGTGACGAAACAAAGGAGATTTATCACCAAATGTTCGACTTGCTAAGGACTTCTTGGCCACAGCTCAACGGTTAGTCAGCTCTGATAGACACAATCCGCTGCTGTTACATCTTGAACATTACTGCAGGTTAGTTTATGCGAAAGCAACAAAACTTGAGCAAATTATGCTACAGCAGGGGGGCAAGATGCAATGGATGAAAGGGGGTGACCAGTGCTCTCGTGTATTCTTTTGAAAAATGACCAAACGCCTCACCACGGGATGTTTTTTTCAAATTAATGATGAATAGGGACATACACACATGGATCACCAAGCTGTGATCCAAGAATTCCTAGAATTCTACAGAAATCTTTTGGGTGGCGAGAGGAAAGAAGGTTTATTGATCTTCACTATCTTCGGCCATGGGCGCTACAGATTGTGACAAACGAGGAGGCACAAGACCTACTACGACCTGTGATGGCTAATGAGGTCAAGATGGCTATTTTTGATATAGCTGAGGATAAAGAACCCGGTCCAAATGGTTATATTTCAGGATTCTATATAGCAGCGTGGCCTGTTGTTGGGGGTAAAGTCACACAGGCAGTTCTTGAATTCTTCACTACTAGGAGACTTTTGAAATAGGTGAACTCCACGTTCTTGGCCCTTATTCCTAAGGTACACAATACTACACCTGTGGCTGATTTTCAACCTATTTCACGCTGCAATATTCTCTGCAAGGCCATTACCAAAATTCTAGTGCAACAACTTAGGTGATGTTGGAGAAAATTATTAGTCCCTCTCAGACGGCATTTGTTCCTGGCCATTATATTTGCAATAATAATCTTTTGGCACAGGAACTGGTCATAGGTTATAATCAGTTGCGATTACCACCTCGATGTGCTTTTAAGGTGGTTCTACGACAGGCCTATGACAGTTGAATGGGACTTTCTGCTTGCTGTGCTTCAATTATTCGGTTTTTCGAACCAATTCATCCACTGGATAGAGGAGTGTATTACTACCGCTTCATTGTTTGTTGGGATCAATGGAAAGCCATATGGTTTCGTTGCTGGAGTAAGGGGTCTTCGACAAGGAGACCCAATGTCCCCTTACTTATTTGTTTTGATCATTGAGGTATTGAATCTCATCCTAGAGCAGTTGATTGATCAAGACATGGAATTTTCCTTTCACTGGAAATATGAGCCCACGAGATTATTCCAGTTAGGCTTTGCAGATGATCTATTGCTATTCTGCAAAGCTGAAGTTCATTCAGTGCAGGTGCTCAAACGTGGACTAGATACTTTTGGTGATTTGTCTGGGCTTCGAGTTAGTCTACAAAAGAGCTACTTGATCATCTCCCGTTCGGCACATGGGATTTGGGGGCACTTACTTGCGGTGCTCCAATTTTCAGGAGGGACACTTGCCAATGAAATATTTAGGTTTTTCCATCCTCTCTTCACGCCTTACTCTTGTAGATTGTAAGCCGATACTCGCCAAAATAAATCAATGTATTAAAGGATGGAAGAACATATTTCTGTCCTATGTTGGACGATTGCAAATCATCAACACCGTCCTTACTTCTTTGAGTGCCTCTGCTTTTATCTTGCCCAAAGATCAAGGAGATTGAGAAGCGACTTCGGGCATTTCTATGAAAGGGAGCATCGAATAGCGGGTATGCAAAGGTGGCATGGGAGCTTGTTTGTCGACCAGTTGACGAAGGTGGCCAAGATGTTCAAGACATTGTTATACTTAACCGTGCACTAATGTGTCTTGAACTATGGATTGTAATCCATGGTGATAGCGCGTCTATATGGGTCAACTGGATACACCACACCCGCCTTCGAGAGACGTCCATTTGGACGGTATCGGAGTGGGGGGGCTCTTGGGGCTGGCGTAAACTTCTCCAATTTCGTCCTCTATTACAACCTCTTATAGACTACCATGTTGGTGATAGGGCATCATTCTATTTATGGCAGGATCCATTGTATGTGTTTGGGCCACTTATTCATCGCTTCACATGGGGTCCACAGCTTACCAACATACTGATGATGGACAAGGTTACTATGGTGATGGAGGATGGTCACTGGCACTGGCCTTTTCTCACTGATATTGAATACTTGGAGATTCTTCATAATTTACCTCCTATTTATGGCAGCACTGACTGTCTTTCATGGGGATTGAAGAGTGAAAAGTAGGTTAGTTTTTACTACTCTTCAGTTCCTTCAAAATACCCAGACATGCCTTTGTTCTCTGGCTGGCTATCCTCAGCAAACTGTCCACCCTGGACAAGCTTTGGCTCTCCCACCGTGGAACTTCTTGTGTTTTATGTGGTGAAGGGACTCCCAAAACACATACCCACTTGTTCTTTCAGTGCAGATACTCGAAGCAATTCTTGAGGATGATCCGACAAACCCTCCGTTTTGATTGGCCTAACCAACCTTGGCCGACTAATATCATATGGGCAGCGTGTAGATAAAGGGGGAAACACTGTATATCAGCTTCATATCGTACTTTGTTGGCTGCATTAGTCTATCACATTTGGCGTGAAAGTAACTTTCGACGATTTGATGGGGGTAACCGGGAGGCGTCCATTGTGGGTGCCATTATTATCGAGGACGTGAGGCAGAGAATACTGAGTGTTGATCTTTCTTTCTTTGTTAGCACTTGTGCGCTTTATCGTTTATGGCGGATCCCTTGGCATGTCAAGAGGTTCTCATAATTATGAGGATTGTTGTATTGTACTGTACTTTTAATCAATGAAATTTACATTTACTAAAAAAAAAATTATGGACCTTGCCCACTTGAAGGATTCCCTGCAGATCTGCTACCCATTTGGATCAATCAGAATAAAGTAGAAAGCCATAAATGCTAGTATAAATAAGCTATAAAAAACTGAAAGAAGTGGGATATGAACTCTCCGTCTCTCTGTCTCTTTCTCTCCCTGTCATTCTCTCTAATTCTTTAGAATCTCATACATCATTTATCAATATAATGACGGAAAAAGCTATAGGCGCTCATTGGAATTCATCAAAGTGTTAAAAATAGGATTTTCCTTCTACTTATTTTATTCGAAATTTTCAATTCTACCCACATTAATAGGGATAGAATAGGACATGTAACACCAAAACTAAAATAAAAATAATTGTCACTAGTGGGGTGTTACAATATTAAAAGGGTTGCTATACAATTCGATTTTAATTTAATAATAAAACTTAAACTAAATTTTATTTTGAAGATGGTCAAATTGTATCAATAATAATACTTTGTTAGATACATACTCCTTTGGTAATAAGTTATCTGAAAAGCTTTGTAAAATTCGACTTTTCTTTTTCTTTTGAGAAACAATTCGTAAAAGGTAATGATACTATACTATTATTTTAGGACTGAAACTTATATTGTGAAGTAACATTATATAATAAAAAATATGATATTGAAATTTTATTTTTTTACCTAGGTAATAGCATAAAACGATTATCTTATAGAAATAAATTTATGTTACATCCGATAATTTGAAAAGTCAAGAAAATATAAAATTAATGAAAACTTATATTTATTGAAAGTATATCTCCTCATTCCTATTTTGATGGTTGTAAACTTCTATAAATTTTATTGATATTAATGCATTTCAATTTTGAGAAAAAAATAATTTTATATATTGACTTCATTCACAACAAATTCTTAACTTACTTTCACATAATTTAATTTTTTTGTGATGGGCATCGAAACCACCAAAAACAATTTCTTACAAGCACTTTTATGACAGTAATGAGTAGGACCGATTCTATAAAAATTGGTTATATGTTGATTTCTTTGAATAAAATATAAAAGAAGTAGTTTGGGTTGTGGTTTAATAAAGAGATGAAAAAGTAAAGTTTATGCTTGACTCCACTATAGATCATTGATGCAAAGATGACAATTGTTTGAAACAGATAACTTAGTTATGATCATTGGTACGACCTAATGACCTCACATTTTCTTACCTTTACATCAGCCAAGGAATGTTCGTCGGCTAATTCCTTAATTCTGAACAATACTAGGAACATTTACAAAATTTAATTTACCAACAGGGTTAAGAATTAGAAAGGTCTAATTTTAACCAATAAATTTCTATAATAGATATTTAAATTAGATCATGCATTTTTCATAACATAATGCACTACTATGACATAATAAATTATGCTATGTTGTCACTAATTATTGAACTAAACAAACAATTACAAATTTGCAAGTTCAATTAGCTAGACATATATTCTTGACAACGAATAATTGGCCATATATATACCTATACAAATATCCACGAAATGGAAGTAATAAGCATAGATTAGATCTCATAATATTTAGGTATCAACATTCACCACAACTTCAATTGAAAAATAAAAGGATTAGCCTAACATACTAAAGGAAGATTCAAAAGAGAAAAATAGAATTCAATTAGAAAATCAATAATATATTCATAAGATAGAGATAAAAAGAAAATGATCAAGAGATATGAGATAAGTATCTATTTATACTACTAGTACCACATGATCAAGTCCTTCCATGTTGGAAATTCAAAAATACTATATGATTAAGAGCATTTAGTTTTTTCAATAAAACATTATCTTCATAAAAATGTGGCAAATTAATTATGGATTTATCCAATACCTCTATGCTTAATATTCTGCTAGTCCTCTAGCAAAAAATAGAATCAGTTAGCATTTGAATCCCTCTTCAAAAGTGAACAAACTCGAGGCAAGATGTAATCGTATACTTAAGAAAAAATGAACCACCTCATGATGGAGGCAACTCATCATGCTTTTAAACAAGTCTTCACACAACGATTATCATCAAAATCAATATATGAAGCTAGTGGACTTCTTCTCAACACTTCCCAATTTCTCAAGTATATATGGTTGAGTGTTTTCCTCAATACTTGCTACGACAATGCTTCACCGTATGCACGCTTATGCACCACATCTCTACTGCTTGGAAATATACACACACATAGATCAAAAAGGTGTCTGACTCTGGTTGTAATGGGACTTTAGCTTGGGGATAGGAATTTATGGATAAGGAGGTTAAAGTCCAAGAAACACAAAATAGAGTAGCTAGAAATCAAGTGATCAGTTAATCAAAACTCCAAGAGTAACTCATTTAGCGATCCGATTCCCAAACTTTTCATGACTTCTTGGACTATCCCTTCTTTTGGAGAGGTTATTTTGTCTTTTTCTCTTTTTTTATGTGTGTGTTTTTTGTATGTGTTGGGAGTATCAGTATCTTTTTCCTTGCCAACTTTTCTTCTTATCTTTTCTTTCTTTATCCATTTTTGCAATTAGACAGAGAACAAGGTAACAATATTAACTCCCGCACTTTCTTTTTGAATAGTGTTAAACCGCAATATTTAAACCCCGCCACTTGTTTTTTTAGATACATTCTTTAATTAAAGCACAAAAATAACAATATTCAAACCCCACACTTGTTTTGAGAATCAATTTTTTTCTTTTGTTTGCAACACTTACACATTTTCTTTGGTTGTCTACTTATGCTTGGAAGAATCAAAATCAAGAAGTTTAAAGAACGACGGAGTGGGTTCATAATTGATCTTATATCAACAAAACAAGACCTAAAGGCTCAAATGGATTCACTACAATCAAAATGTCATGTGGTTGTCTTTTTAGGCTAAAAGTAGTTTCAATCCTTGTGCCTTTATCATTTTCAAATGCATGCATATTTATGTGGTCTCAACATGATTCAAAGCAAGTTTTAGGAATGCAAAGTTATAAAAGCATTTCTCTCAAGAAAAATAATCTTATGAGTGTTTTGGGCTTAAAGCCTCACATGGTATGTTCGATCCACTACCTTCATACAGTTAGATTTTGATTCAAGTCATTATTGCAAAAATAAATTTATTAATCATGAATCATCTAAAGCGTGAAGCATATATTTTCCTTGCATACAGTGTCATCAAGTCACAAGTGGATAAAAAACGTTCCACAAATATTTTCTTCAAGAGATTCATCATCACATCATCGTCAAGCAATAATACAACTCACCATCACCGACCAATTACCAACACGAACAACTCAACACCCTCACAGTTAAATCCACATTGCCCCCAATGTGGATATAGGCATACAACTTAAGGATGAAAATTAATGAGAGAAAGAAAATAAAACGCCCTTCAGTGCATGATGCATGAACAGTCAAGGGATTGGTGGACATGATGGCGTGAGGTTGGGCGGAGGTGAGTCTTGCACTTTGTTTGTCAATGGTGATTGTGTGATGCATTAGACGTGGGAACACTTAGTGGCTTGTCTTACAAACTGATCTACATTCCGTGCTAAATGTGGACACAGTTGACACAGAGTCCTTTATACATGATTTAGCCTACGTAGACCCAATGTTAACCACATAATTTTACAACAATCGAGAAAAAATGAGTGAAAAGGATAGAGAACTCATGGATTGCCTCTTATGTATCGCCTTTATTTAATGTCTTTGAATAGATGTTGTACCTCAACTTGAATAAGTTGGCACTCTAATCTTACTTCTTCAATGTAGTGTACCAAGCGATGTTGTGAACCTAAGAGAACTTTGAGGTCCATGAGAGGATTCTTCCTCAAACTTATTTTGTGATGAAACGGTTTGTTCTTATAGTTCTTTAACTAAATGTGAAATTTTTACTACCATCAAACTTAGCTTTTTCTTGCACCAAAAGATCAATAAAAGTCTTTCAAGTTGCATTTGTTGGTGCACAACGCCATGAGAAACTTTGCATAGTGAGGTATTCGTTTGATTGAATCGATCAACTTAATGTTTACCACTACTTTGCTAACAATTTCAAGTATTTCCTTCTCCCATTGCTCCTTTTTAGTAAAAATATCTCTGAGAGTGGAGGTTTGGTCATCAACAACTTAAGATGCTCATCGTTGGTTGTTTTGGACTCATCCGTTTTCATTTAGGGAATTTTCACTTCTTGTTCTTTTTATCTTGGTGGAAGTGCCCACGGTTAATGCTGTTTTCATCTTTCATTCGTTGCAACTCTTTTCCACTGCATAAAATAATAGCACCAGTGTTTTTTTAAGGATTAACAATATCTTTGGGAAGATAACTTTCCCTAGGACTCCAATCGACTCACAGATGATGCCAATTGACTCATTTGAGACTCCAAGTTTTGAATGTTGTAGAAGTCTCTTGTTGAAATTATTGAGTGTTAGTAACAAGTATTTTCACAAAATCCTAAAGAGACGTACCTAGTTTGTGATCGAATTAAGGTTGGTGGCCAAGTTTGAGGTTCGGAAACGTAGCTAAGGCTAGTGTAATTTGTCCATCCCAAATTGTACATTCTGGAATAGGGATCGCATTTTCTTTATGGTGGTCCAAAAAATCCTCCTACAGAGTTGGCATGCTCGGCGGTTTCTTCTTAAAACATAAGTCACAAATGGGTGGGATGTCCAATAAATTACATATTCCACAAGCCTTCATTCGTTGTAAATTTCCTACAACAAATCTTTTGACAAGTGATGTAAGTTTTCCTAAACGATCATCAGTTGAAGATATGTTTACCTCATTGACCTTTTTGAGTGGATTGTCATACCTAACCCCAAACTATTAAGTGTTGGCCACCCATGATTACAATTATTTTGTGTGCTATAATTTCATCTTCAAACTCGCTTGAGGCTTCCACTAGCTCTAGGGCTAACTCTGGCTCGAAAGAGGTGGATGTCTCTTTGACTCATTGCTTGGCTTCTTTTCAAAGTCTTCATGCAATCTTCTCGATCTCGGATCACATTCGATTTCACTACATGAGAAAATTATGGCATTAGAACCAAGTAACAAAAATAAGTAACAAAGAAGAAATTAACTTAAAGGCACCAATTCGCAGCAACGGTGCCAAAAGTTGATGGGCGTCGAAACCATCAAAAATAATTTCCTACAAACACTCTTGTGACAGTGATTAGTAGGGTTGATTCTATAGAGATTGGTTATAAGTTGATTTTTTCAAATAAAATAAAAAAGGGGAGTTTTTATTGTAATTTAATAAAAAGTGAAATTAAATAGAATGAATAAATATAAGAGAAAACTTTTTGGTTAAAGTCAAGTCTATGCTTGATTCTACTATTGATCATTGATGCAAAGGTGACAATTATTTAAATAGACAATTAGTTGTGGTCATTGGTCCAACCTAATGACCTCAACTTTTCTAATCTTTTCGTCAGTCAAGGATCGTCCGTTGGCTAATTCCCTAATTAATGAGCAACCCTGAGAACGTCCATAATATTTAATTTATCAATAGCATTAAGAATTTGAAAGGCCTACTTCAAAAAAATAAATTCCTATAAGAATTTACTTAAGTTAGATTACGAATTTGCAAGTTCAATTAGCTAGGCAAATAATTTTGACAATGAATAATTAGCCATATCATTAATAAATTATATTATTTGTTGTGAGAGCATAGAGAATAGCACAAAATATCCATTAAAAGAAAGTAATAAACATATATTAGATCTCACAATATTTAACAATCAAACATTCACCATAACTTCAATCGAAAATGAAAAGAATTAGCCTAACATAATAATTGATGAATTCAAAAGAGAAAAGTGGAATTTCACTAGAATCAGTAATATATGCAAAATATAGAGATAGAAAGAAGATGATTTAAGAGATATGACATACATATCTATTTATACAACTAGTACCCCATGAACTTGGATACAAAAGTGAAGTAGATATTTAATTACCATAAAAAAGTTAATCAATCTCTTAATCCTAGTAATCATTCCACACAAGAGGGTCTCCTAAAACTTGTGCAGTAATCATTCCAGCTTCAAAGCAAAAATTGCTCATTTCCTTCTTTTGCAGATTTGATTGTTGTGTTAAGCGTGGGCACGTCTAATCGAATTTGTAAATCTGCCACATTTTTCTCTTGTTTCTTTAATTGTCCTCAATTGTCACTTTTAGCTCAAAATTGCCATTTTTACTTTGCATCAAGTCTTTTCATGTTGAAAATGTAAAGATACCATATGATTAGGAGCATTTAACTTTTATAATAAGACATTATCCTCAGAAAAATGTGGCAGATTATGCAGTTATCATTTTGAAAGATATTGAAGGATCGCGTGGTATGGCCCGAGAACGCGCTAGCAAAAGCGATGAAAAAAATGCACAATAATGAAAAATAAACGCGAGAATTAAAGAAATTCATGGGGTGTACCCTTGGAGTTTCTGGGCATTCAATGTACTAAAATAAAAGTATACATGGGCCTGATGTAAAAAGCATCAAAACTGAAAAACACAAGGGCGGAAAAAACTATACCTTTCATTTTTCAAGGTCCCTTGAAATGTCCTTCACTTGAGGCTCCAACATAGCAGCCCTCTAATTCGTCCACACCACACCGGAGTCGCAATCTCTACGTCCTCTTTGCTACAAGAGAAGGAGAGAAAAAAATGCACCAAGTGAATTGAGAGAAAGGAGCGGTCTAATGGCTAGGAAGAGAGGAGGTTTTTTTTTGTGTGTGTAATTGTGATTATAATTATTTTCAAATAATTATATTACACACACACACACACACATATATATATATATAACTTGTTTGATAAATAAGAATGTTTCTAAATACATTCTCTTATCTATATGGTTTATTTCTCTTTATTCCAAATAAAGAGTTTTTCAAAATGACTACAATTGCAGTTTCCAAAAATACAATTTGCTTGCTATTTATTTCCTTCCATGTCATGGGCTCAATGAAATAGGGCTTGGCCAATTTTTTCCTTAAAAATCACAAGCCCAACGAATTTTTATTTAAATGCAATTTAATAAAAATTCATTTAATTGAGCCCAACTTGTATTTATCTAATTAAATTCATAAGCCCAAATTATCCTTAATATTTAATAAGACCCAACTTATTGAATTACAAGGACAAGCCCAAATATAAATTAATGTCATTAATTTATTTTGGGCTCTTTTCCATCCAATGGATCTCTCTTTGTAAGTAATCCAATTACTTGTGAAATTAATTCCTTATTCCTTTTCGGTAATTTGTGTTTGATTCTTTAGGTTCACCTTTTAGCTAAACTTGGGCTAGTGTCTAACACTATTATTAATTAAGTTCAATTTACTTTAATAATTCTTGATTAACCCTTAATCAAAAAAGCCCGTTACCATAGTTGGCCGTCTAGCAACGGTCCATATCACTAAAGACTAGGTGAATTACTATGTGAACATTTAGGCTCTTGAATGCATACGGGTACGGGCCTTCCCTCTACCGTCTCTCGACCATAGTCAAGGGCATGGAATCAGGTATTGGTTCCCATCTTGGAATAGACATGCTTAATACTTGAGATCTTGTCACGCCAAGTTTCTCGACATAGGACCCTCTTTTTCCTATTTGATCAACAATTATGGCATTTATAGAGCGTTAATGCATCTCCAAGTGTATAGGAGATACCTCTGTCACATACTAATAGGGAACGGATCCTCTTCTTGGAACTCACCATCCTCGCTACATACTCCGACTGTACTGGAAGGGATTACAATGATCAGTCTGTGACACAATCACCTCTTACATAGATCCAAGATACAGTCATCGTATGCACATGATTGTTGTGATTCCTCAAGTCTGAGAACTACTCATGTACTATCGAAGCTGGGGACTCAAGTCGTACCGATCAAACCTCTAAGGCTTTCATATGATGATCCCCGTGAGTCAGTTCAGTTAGTTGATCACTTTGTCATCTAACCCACTGAAATTGCATAAACATCCAACGTTTGTCGCCTATGAAACGCGACACTTATCTAATGAATGGAATACTCTATGAAAGTCTTAATAGGACCCTCGATGCCCAATCTCGAGGTCCTCAATTTGAAACATTTTAGACTAACCGTCAGAAGTTGATCACATAGCTGCCATCTAATGCACAACCAACTACATAGGTTATTAAGTGGTCTGTGGGCATCTGTTATGACTTCAAAGTAGTGCTTATGTAATTTGGTAAGCACAACAGATATATGCTAAAGACGAATACTTACCATATTCATAGGAATAACATTGCTTAAATAAAGATTGCTTTAATGATTCTCAAAATCGCCAATCTAATTGAATTTTGATCACTTATTCCAACAAATATAATTTTAGTTATAGTTCAAGTAAACCAATCTATAGCATGGGGCATATGTTGGGGGGTGTGTGTGTGTCTATATATATATGTATAGGGATATATATATATATATAGGGCGTGTCTGCAATGGTTTCAATTTCTATGGTAGGAATAAATTTTAAACAAAATTGTAAGTTAAGTAGTACTAAAAGTTGGTAGTCGGTTCAAAATAAAAGTGAAAATTGAAAAGAAAAAATTGAAGTTGAAGTGTACTTTGAGGAAACAACTTATATTACAACTATACAAATAAATTACAAAAGTTGATAAGAAGTTTCTTACAATTTTTAGCTTAAACGAAAGTTTAAAACTAGAAGAAACTCTAAATTAACTATTCTCACCTTATTTTAATCAATAAACTAATAACACACACAACACAATACAAGTTAGACTAAGACGAACTACTTCCTCCTAAAGCCAGACATTTAAAAGGTAATTACATTTTTGGTCCCATAAGTGTACCTCTTTCCAATTTTGGTCCCACACTCTGGCCAATTCGCACATTGAGCCTCATATGTACCTTTTCTTTTTTTCAAGTTGAGGACCAATGAGGAATTTATGTCCAATTTATAACGTTAGCTGCTCTCTCCTTCAGGCCGTTAGTCACGTGATCTTCACGTTTGAGAAACATTAACTTCAATGTTGAAAATTTTGGAGTAAAAACCCAAAAATTACCTTCAATAAAAAACCCTAATTTCTTCCCCTATGTTCGATCTGCGTTGCTGCACTTCTCTTCACACTGCAAATCTATGAGATTCTTACTTTGATTTTCCAAATGTTCACTCCATCTTAGAAACTAAGAGAATCCCTCAAAATTTTTTGCTATCCAAGAGAAAAATGCCCTTGATTTGTTTTCTTTTGAAACACGCCTATTCCTTGACCTTTTGAAATTCTGTGAAGTGTGATGTGTCGGTCATTGTTAAAGACAAGGATTCGATGATTGTGGATAACTGAAATGGCTCTACACGACCCCAAAGAAAATGAAAACCCTCCTTCCGATTACAGTATGTATACACATTTGAATTGAAGTTGTTGTTTTTCCACCATAAATAGTAGAATAGTGAGAATGTTTGTTGTTATTTACTCTGATTCTTAGCCCGAGATATACCTTCCTCTCTGTTTTGCTAAAAAGAATCTTTGGTTAAAAAACTGAGCCTTTATTGCTACTTTCACATGGCTACAATGAGGTGGTCCCTTACTTGACATATGTGTATATATTTTGAAAATTTTGGCAATTAATACTTTTGGCCACTTTTCCAGCTTTTTTGTGTATATATATTGATCCTATACTGTCTGATTTATATTTACTACTTGTTTTAATTATTTCAGATAATTCATCTCCAGTTGTTACTCTGAAATTGAATCATGGTGGACAATTTTGTAGTAATCCTGGTCCTGTTGATTATAAAGGGGGGTTAATTGTTGTTTGTGATTATGTAGACATAAATTGCATTTGTCTAAGTTATTTGGATCATTTGTATTTGAAGTTAGGGTATGTAAATGGGTATAAGATGTACTACAAGTTGGAGTAGCATGGATTTCAACTTTAATGTTCTACAGATGACTTAGTATTTATTTGTCTAGATCATTATATTGACAGGGTGGTTGATGTGTAGAAAAATATAGCGAAAGCTAGTGATTGTATACCTATTAAGTTAATAGACTTGCACTATGAAATCTCAAGGTATGATGGTTCCAAATATACTGTGGATCTTGGGAACATTCATGCTCATGTAGAAAATGAGATTTATGTGGTATCCCCTTGCAAGCATGCAAAGTCTGCAATTTGTAGTCAAGTAAAGAACCCTGAAGATTATGCTGATAAGTATTATTGGGTTCAAACATTCAGCAAAGTGTATGAGCATGCTATATTTCCAGTCAATGGGTCTAATTTATGGGGGGGGAAAAAAGTCAGTTGGGACCACCTATTCCTCCCAAACCTGGAAGAAGTGTTGGCAGGCCTTCAAAAGTAAGGAAATTGAAACTCGATGAACCTGTTCGAAAGTACAAAAATAAGAGGCCAGGGAAGAGCACTACGATTAAGATGAAAAGACAACAATGGATCATTACATGTAGCCATTGTAAGGAAACTGGACATAACAAAAAATACTGTAAGAAGAAGGATCAGCCAATTCCAGCAGAACCAGTGGTGAGTTTTCAGTTCAGATATTTTCAACTTATTATTGCTTTATTATAAACCTATTGAATGTTACAGATGCTTGTTGTTGCTTTGTATATTTGTAGGTTTCAGGAGATTAGTCAATCATTCAAGGTTTTCAAGGCCCACCTCTGACTCAGGATTCTCAAAATGAACCTGGAAGTGCAATCTACTTCGAACTTCATTTACATTTTTGACAGATTTTAAGTGCTGAGCTGGTTATTTATTTATTTTTATTTTTTTGTAGATTCAAGCATATGTTGGCAGTGTTGAACCAGTACTACCAGCATATGATCTTAACTTGTTTCTCTTTTCATATATATATAGGTTTATCATGATCAGCCAATGCATGAAAGCTCTCAACTTCCACCAACCACTGAGGATTCCCAATCCTCGCCGATACCACGGCCAACAACCATTGTATAGATGTGGTCAATAACTATTTGCTATGATTATTTTATTTTTAATTATGACAATTAGCCATTATTAAATATTACATTTTTGAAGTATATTTTATCATTAATATTATATTTTTCTGCAACATGAGCATCGATAATCGCCGTTGTTAACTAGTTGATCAAAATATTTTATTTTTAATCATAAAATTTTTTCTAGTAGTGTAAGTATTTGTCCCATGTTATTTGAATTTATTATAATGTATTATTTTTATTTTTGATTGATTAATATATTGATGTATTGATGTAAATAAAATCCAAATAATAATACAATAATTGAAAACAAAAGTCATTAAAGCTTGGGCGGCGGGCATCTGCAAATGGTGTTCTGGCATTGGGACATGCGATATCTTATGGATACGGTTCCTCATTCAATGAGATGCATTAACATGTACAACTCATATGCAATCATGAACAAAGACAAACTCCCCATAATATCTTATCCTTTCGTGCTTAAGATTAAATTTTTAGATATTCATCACATTTTAGGTGAATTTATAATAATTTATTTTTAATTATATCGATATATTAATTAAATTGTTCGAATTTATTTGGTTCAAATGAAAGGAAGAAAAAAAATAATAGTTTTTTTTTAAAAAATTATTTAGTACAATTGAAAGGGAAATAAATCTCGAATACTTCCACTTGTTTCGCACGAAGAAAACACATTGAGAAGAAAATTCTATTTTTTTTATAATTGTACTGAATAACCCTTCTCTTCATTTTGTATTAGAAAATAAATATATTAATATTATACTAATGTAATTTTAGTATATCAAAAATTTTAAATCTTATTAATAAATATATTTATCAAACAAGAACAAGAATGATTTTTATTAAAAGAACTCATCATTAACTTTTATGCCAGTAGTTTTTCATCGATTTTTTTATCTTTTCTCTTTACGTATAGTATTATCATTGGGAATGAGAAAATAATTGGAGAAAAATTATATATATATATATAGTCAATATAGTGATAAAAATAAAATATATACTTTTTTGTCTTTTTGGCCTTATACTTTCATTTTTTCTCATCCAATTTTGGAGGGAAACAAAATTGAACTTCGAAAAGATTTGATATACATCGAGTTTTACTTTCCCTCCAACTCTTCCCCTAACCAAACACCAAACTTTCTCATATATATTTACTTTTACTTTTCAACATGATTGAGTTTTCTCATAAAATAAGAAAAATATTAATTATTGTTTTTTCAATATATATTACCCTTTTATGTGTTGCAATATATATATATGTATATTTAATAAGCAAAATAAATTAGTATAAATATTATATTTATTTAAAAAAATTCTCTTTGAGTATTGGTATAATTAACTTCTATTTAATTATGTGTACATGACTGATTCAGAAGTTGAAAACTGACCTAATATGCCAAATTTTAGATTTTCCGTAATACGTATTTTCCATTTAATTAAATTTAAATAGAATGATACAAATCGACACTTTTAGAGACAAAAATCTCTATTACGATGCCAAGTAGGTTGGACAATTTGCATTTTGCACCTCGAATTGTACAGGATTTGCACAATGCAACATCAAATTACAAAATATTACTTTGTATCCTTCAATTATACATTTCTTGGCACCACGCACCCTTCACTCGTTTGCGGCAACTTTTCTTACCGAAAAATTATATCGGGTTTTTTAGTTCAATTTAATTGTCTTCCCTCCGAAGTAAAACATGAATACAAAGGGTTTTTATACTTATGTTTATTGTTTTCTTTTTCAAGTATTATGATCTCTTTATCATCTCTATTTTTATTATTTATGCTATGATTTCTGTACTGTGTAATTTTAATAATAATATACACTCTAGTATTTATAAGTTCTTCTACTATTTGTTAAAATAAAATCACGCCTTAAAAAATGAGAAAAATATATTATAATGTTTGACGTGAATTATTTTACAGAAATTGATGGCGCATGTTGCTAAATTGAGATAATCAAAACAAACAGTCTTTAGCGGGTAAGGATGGGAAAAAAAGATTTCGGTTAAAAGGATCAAGCTAATTTATGTTCTTAATTATGTAAAGTTACGTCATGCTATCCATATTTTTACTTTTGACATGGTGTAATATATTTCAATTGTTTAATACAACTTCACAAATTAAAATTATTTAGTTCGATTTTCTGAGATGGAGATTTAGGGGCTTAGTCTGACAATTTTTGGTCCCCCCTACTACTATTAAGTAAACATTATGGATTTTCAACCAACGGCGTAATTAACTGGTCCATGCTACGGCAGCCATGGGCCCACGATAAGGAAGTACCCATACTGACAGTGGACACTGATAAGAGAGTACCCATAGTGTTTGGTTTTATTTTTGATCCATCTTTGACATAGGTCAAAATATGGTGAATATTTATCTTGATTTGTTTTGAAAGTTTTGGTGATGTTTCGAGATGTTTGAAACAGTGCCTCATTTGTTTTTGGTCCAAATAAGTTTATGCTAATTATAGGCCATACAATGAAAAAAATTATATACATACTCATACAGATATATAAATATATATAAAAGAGAAATGATTTGATAATGAACAGTAGTTTTTGTCTCCCACTAAACAACATCAAACATACCATACTTATTTTATATTATCTCCAAAAACAAATCCAAACATACAAACTATTTCTAACACATACTTATTTATCTATGTTTTTCTCTCTCTATCTCCACAGAACACACCAGAACAAGTTAAAAATGAAACCAAACATAGCGACAGTTTTCCCATAAAATTATATTTTGGGAAAAAGAAAATTTTGGTCCTATAACTTTGGTTTGAATTCATTTTGATACTTTATTTTTGACAATATCAGATTTAGTTCTTTATCTATCAATTTTGTGTAGATTTGGTCATTTAGCCTAATTTATGACTATTTTGCCATTTTGATGATAAATATTAATAGTCTATCCTAATGCTCTAAGTGTAACATAAACAAATATTTTTTCAATAAAGCTAGACTCTTATACCATTCTAGGTGAGCATTAGCTACAAGATGCAAAATGGATGGATATATGTGGACTAAACTTGCTCTTGAAAAGTTGTCTAGGGGTAAAATAATTTGAAATTGGGTCAAATGACTAAAATTAAGAAAATTTGAAAGTTATTGGACTAAAACTAAAATGAATAAATTTAAATGATTAAAATTAATAGCAGACAAATTTAAAAAACTAAACAAATAATTTTCCCTTATATTTTTCGTCCATAAAAATGGGAGAATCTACACTTTTGGTTATTTGTATTTGAGAAATTTAAAATAATTTGAAAACTTAGAATTTTCTTTTTAACACATGTAGTCCCACATTCTAATTTCCGTGACAAAATAAACAAAAATAACACATGTCATGAACGTGTCCGTTATGGCTTTGTGACTAAATGTGTTGAAAAATTCAATTTTGGGATCAAAAGCATAGACTATTGGATCCTATGATGAAAAATGTTAGGGTAAAGTTAATTACAATACTCGTCTCACCTACTAAGCTTGTGGAAAAAATTATATTTTTCGTCCCGTATAATAGAAGGGTGTACACTCTTGATCTCATACTTGATTTTTTCTGTTTATTTTTTTGCCCATGTTAGGTTGAGGGACCAAATGCATCGGAATATAATATCTACGGATTTAGCTATGACCTTATCTCCATGTGTCTATTATAATTAATAATGCGTCATGCTTTAGTATATGTACATATTATATATTAAGGGCATGTTTACCCAAAGGGATCCGCAATCCGACCGTGGGATTGATTTGGGATTTGTAATGGGATTGCCTACTATTGGACAATGCAATGGTACGTTTACTACGCAGTACATTAATGCGAAGATATCCTTATACAGTTGTTCCCTAGCAGTGATTATACACACAACTTCCTACCGAATTTACCTTTTTGTCCCCTACAATAAATCGAAATTACTTGGTCGGCTCATCCATTCTTTATTTCTCTCTCCCCCTTTTCCCCTATGTCCAATTTTTAGACGTTTTGCGGCAAAACCCGCTATTCCGGCCGAATCCTTCGAACGAGCACGACAACCTCCATATTTTGGGTAAGTTAACTGTCACCCCCAAATTATCCGCATTCTGGTATGGAGTTTTGCTATCGCGTATAATGTAGTGATGATGTCGTATTTTGTTGTCCTAGGGTTTCTCAAGTGGCCGATCCTATCGTGCAGGAGGCTAATCTGGTGGGTTCCTAAAAGCTTCCGCACACAATAGTTTCAGGTTAACAATTATTCCCAAAGCATCTTCTACCCCTGTCTTCAATTTCTTTATTCTTCTTTCCGTCTGCTGTTCTCATTCGAAAAACGTTTTCCCCATTTTTTTTGTGATAATTTACTGCTACAACTGCGCATATCATACTTTTCAGCTGTCGTTGCCTGTAATATATGCATTTCAATTGCCTACATCGTCTTATTTTTTCTTCATTACAACTGGTAAAAATGTCATGTCATCCGTCTAATTCATTTTCTCTATTCATTAGAAATGAAGTTTATTCACGACTGTAAGTACTGGATGAATTTGATTATTGTCGTCCATGTCAATTGGCCAAACCTGTGAATAATATTTGTTACTATTACCGTAAGCTTATATTACAATTCAGTTCCTTCGATCATCCTGTTGCATCCTTACACTTTGCTTCCATAGGGCAACATACATGGAGACCCCTACTTCAAAACACGATTTTAGTAGTAACGTATCCGATGCTAGAACCGGTAGTAGACACCGTTCCTCTACCACAAATGACCAACTTGTTCGTTTTTGCTATTGTGGTAAGGATGTGGTCGTACGCACTTTATGGACCTCCAATAACCCGGGTAGAAGATTTCGCGGGTGCCCGAACAATGAGGTTTGTTAATCAATAAATTCAGTATTTAAATTGTGCCAAAAATGTTGTGGATAATTCGTATACGCTTTAGAACGTACACGAATTCTCCCTACATTCGTATATCTTCTTATCCAGAATAGGAAAATATACGACGTCACATACCGTTCTTATTTGGTAGGGACAATACTGCGGTACATTCCAATAGGTTAACCCTCCAATGTGCCGCAAGTCTAAGGAGATTATTCCTGGACTGTTGAACAGAATTTTCGAATATGAAAGTCAGATTAAAAGTTTAAATGAACTTCTACAAGAGGAGGAGACGCGCCGTTATACATTAAGAAATTATTTATATGTCTTAATATTTGTGTGGTTGATGACTATTTGTATTGTGTTTTATGTCTAACCTTGCTTAATTCCTCGTACTATGTATTTTTCGTATGTTAATGACAGTATGCATCGACGCTTTTGTAGACGCAATGTTCATTGTGCCATGCGCAAATCTGACAAAGTAAGTTCTCCTAAATCGGCCAGTTGTAAGTTTGTTTGCCTATTTTATGTTGTACTGTACATCCTCTTAAATCATATATTTTTCTCCTATGTCCTGTTGTCAGTTTTCTCACCTGCCGGCATGATAATGATGTGCTTTGTCCGCCTGTTTATCTTCTTATGCACCATACATATATTTTCATCTCAAATGCATACCATAACGAAAGTACATTTACTCATAAATGTCGCTCAAGGCTAATGTTTTTCGTTTTACATATAAGTTTTGTGTTATGGCTAAATTGTATATTATATTACTGGACTTGCTACTGAATAAAGGACCACAATGATTTAAGGTGAGAGCTACATTACCTAACGTCACACATAAAAGTAGCAGCACATTAACTTTCTCCAAAAAGCCCTTCTATTCCTTCTTTTCCGAATTTAATGTCTGTACAGGCATTACTTCTCCAACTGTTCATCGCCCAACTACTTCTTAATTGAATCAGAACTTTGAACATTCATTGTGGACCTGAGGAGGGTCTTCAATTTGATGCGATTTTAAGAAAGTGGCGGCAGGCTCCCTTAGTTTCCATCCGCTACATATGCATTTACCACTAAGGGGTAACACATCTGGTGATTGTGACAGAATTTGGGGTTAATTAAATCCACCTATCCTTATTTAATGCAACAGACACATTAGATTTCAAAGTATGTGGACCTACTAAGTGTCATCAATACTATAGCATTTTATTGGCTAGCACATCATATCACAATGCCTAACTTTGCAGTATAAATGTGAGCATTTTTATGAATCCAACTCATCAAAACATCATAAACTTCCCTTTTTTGCTCAAACACCTTCAGCTTTATGCCCAAACATCTTGTATTTGCCAAAGATAGTTAATGATGTGGCCTGATGGATTCTACTATCAACGGTACATGTTTTATTGTACTAAGTGGACCAAAGATATGGAAAAAACTTTTGTTAGTAGATTGTCGTATCATGCGAAGAAAGGCCGATTTCACCCTGATCGTGAGAACAAGTTCGCAATAACTGATGCGTTGGAGGAGGTGCAAAAATGTCATGGAGGCAAGATTGATTTCGGCTAGGGAAAATATGTCCTTAACTTCCTTCGCGAGAGACATGAGGTGTTTGGGAAGCTGATTGCCCACCGGGATGTTGTCCATAACAGTAGGCTTCGATTCGTAACTGCGGTCGACTCAACGTGGAAGGAATTCTGCAAGGTGATTTGTTATTTTTAATGTTTGTATTACGTGGTTTTATATTATTCTATTACGTACAAGTCTGGGCATTTTTCTTTTGTTGTTGATCATAAATCACCTCTCCGTTGCAGGAATCTCGCATCGGCAAATGCTATGTAAATGTGTACGAAGACATGTGGGCTGAGTTATGTAAGCTGTTCGCGCAACCTGTTGACTCCAATACTGTTTCTGTCGACGATGAAGATGCACAAGACACTGAAGGGGAGTCCAAGGAACAGCCTGCTCATGATGGCGACATCGAAGCAACCGATTCTCCGGGTGGTCCACTGAAAGACCCGTGTCCTTTCGGGTATATCTCTAATAGCACGACCTCGACCTCTTCCCTTTGGAATTTCGTGGATGATTTCTACGGTTGCGAGGATGATGCGGATTCCATGCAGCCACTCCCTAGGGTGCCAACACCTGAATAGAAATTCATAATTAAGCCTTGTGAAAGCCTAGTAGCTGCAAGGATTCCTTTAGAAGTCAGTTCCTCGGCATCAAACCGTACTCCGGTAAAGAAGGAAGATTGAGGCAGTAGAAGTTTGTTGCATCCAAGGTGACATGCCGTCGAAGGTGGTTTTCTAAGTTGGTTGGATGATCGTCGTCTACAGTGGTTTTCTCAGATCCAGGGGGTATTTTGCAAAATATTATTCTATATACGTGTATATATATATATATGTAGATATTTATATCTAATGATGTATTAAAAAATATGCAGAATTTTGTCGGGAATATTGTTGTATGTTGCAACACGACCATCATTCCATTGAATGTTAATCTACTTTCTTTTTTAGTAGGCCTATAGTGCATTAATGGGTATCAAGCTAGGAATGTTTGTTCATGACAGTTGCAGGTCGTTTATGTAATGAATGTTTATGTAATGGACCACCTGTAACTATTATTCCTGGCGGCTGTAGTGAAGTTTATGTAATGAATGAACTAACGCAAGCAATCTACTATTTGCCAACTATTGTAACTTCATTTCCTTTCTTTATGTTATATTTTTTTTTAATATTGGTTTTTTATTTGTGGAAATTTCTTTTTTTTTAATTTCTCAAACCCGATCAAATTTCTTTACTGGGTGTTTTACCTATTCAACTTCATTTGTCATTTACTAGAAAAATCCGTTTCACATGCTTAGTAAATGCTTGGTCATGAAATTGCGTGGTTTATATCCATCTTAATTGTGCATTAACCATAAACTTGCTGACTAAAACGCCACATATTCCGCTCCTTTCCGAAGCACGTTTCACAGATGAGTGCAGGCAATGATGAAAAGATGCAGAGCTTTTGTGGCATATAAAGCACTTCAAGTCCGTGTCTATATAAATGGACATCTCGGTGGCAGAGTCTGAAAAGTTGTCAACATCTATTCACAAACCCTAATCTCCGTCCTTGCCCGGCTTACCACTTCACCCACCGGCGTGTGCGAGGAAGTCGTCAAAATGCCTCATCGAAAAGTTCCAATGGGTCAGTCGCGCTAATTTTATACTCGTACCTGGACAAAGAAGGTGGACAATGCATCCTGTACCTTTCTGCACATCCATGCCATAATGGGCAAACCTTAGACAAACCCACGACGCCCGCTCAACTCTGCGTTCCGAAACGCCTGTGATGCTGTTAATGACTACGCCAAGCGGAATTGATCTTACGATTTCTTCCTATCCAGACTCAAGATTTTAGGTCTGAGGTACGATACTTTCTCTCTTCTACTTCAGGAACCTAATATCGAGTGGAACCAAGATTCCAACCGGATGTCTGGCAGCAGAGAAGATTGGCGCAGAATCGTACGGGTATGAATTCTCCCTTAAATGTGTGCCCATTTTTCACAGACGCCAGTGCTTTTTCACGGTCAAATAAATATGATTTGCAGGCGAAATGGGAGCGAGGACGTGGGGGACTTCGCTGGTCAAGTTCATACGCCATATAGCGATACGAACGAGGACGGGGGGAACTTCAGTTTGGATGGGTCGGATAACTCAGATGTGTAGTTCTTGGATTGGAAAGAAGATGAGGAGCCAGGAGTGATTGATCTCATCACCAGTGAAGATGAAAACTGATTATGCAGTGTGGGGTGTTGGGTAGAAGGAGGACTGAAAAAAAATCACCTTGAAGCTGGACAGTGGATATGCTTATGAATTTCGTTTGTTTTTTGTGTTTTTTTAAATGTATGTTGTCAAGCATGAATGGATGGTAGTTGTCATTTCCTTCAAGTTTCCTTGCCATAATGGGCATTCTAATCCCTTGTTCATCCCCTAACCTTCGCGGCCGATTGTCTATTATCACTGAGAAAACTGGATTAAATGAGTAATTATGCATAATACACGATAAGATAAATCAATTTAAATGATTTAATACAGGAATGTAATGTGCTCATACTGCAACGCGATTAAAAAATTACAAATTTAATTTACATTCTAAACGTGGTTTTCGTTTATTCCAAATCCTTTGTATACCGCAGCAGAACGTGCATGTGAGACAGATCTCGTGGGGGGGTTTAACGTAGCACATATCACACAAGACAACACACACACTCATTTAAAGTGTAATTATTATCAACCTACCGCTTACGACCATGAATGCACCGTATTGAATCGACTCCTGCTTTCAGAGCACGCGCAGTGTGTCCCTTTAACTCACCGACTAACAAATGCCATAAATTGCATTCTAACCGTATGCGTAATTATCTGTAAACGCACCATCTCCTTGTGGGAAAAAAATCACTCCTCCGCCTTCTTCTACGAAATGTGTGCCCCTACACCCTCGTCCCGAATGCCAAACAGACTTTTCTTTCCTTGCTTACCGATTCACCAGAGGAAATGCCCAGGAGGAGAAGACTCATGGGTCAGGGACGATACTTCTACACCCGAACTTGGACAAAATCTGTGGATGATGTGTTTATAGACGCCCTCTCCTTCATGGCGATGAAGGGAAGAAACCAGTCAAACCGACGAATTCCCAATATGTCGTCGTTGAACTTCGCCTTAGATAAGGTAAACACTTACGCTGGTAGAAATTGGCACATGTATTTCTTCAAAGGAAAATTGCGTCTTGTAAGGGTTTGGTATCACACAATCCGTAAAGTAATTGTCGATCGTTCCATCTCTTGGAACGAGAACACGAATAGGATGCTAGGCCTGTGGGAGGAATGGAGCAGAATTATCCGTTACGAGTTACTTATACTCACTCTCCATTTTTCTTTTTCGTCTAATGTGGGTCATGAATCCTGTAGCTGTATTTTTTATTCTTCACCTTGTTGATCAACAAACAAGGTGTATTTTTTTCCCCAACACATTCATTATCTTTTATGTTTCTTCTTTGTTTCAAATCTGTCAAGTTTCTTTATACTTTATTAATGAGATTGTTAGCTCAGCTGCACAAAAAAAATCGCACACTCTGGTTGGAAAAACAGTTTTTTATGTTACAGCTTATTATATTAATGAGTATTCAGACTTATTCCCAGGAATTTCGTCTGGCGACTCCTGTAATGTTGCATGAGTCTGCGTTCCTACATTTTTTATATGAACAACACATAGAAGCGTCTACCCAATTTCCAGATTTAATATTCGTGTTCGTGCAATGTAGGAAAGGCCTTTTGCCAAGGCGTACTACTATTGTGGCGAACGAAAGTGGGAACAAATGAAGGAGATTTTCAGTGGAGGCGCTATACTTTCATCCAGTGATGATACAACGCGACTGTACGACTCCACCAATGATTCCTCAAACGGCACCGCATATGGGTATTGATGAAGATGGAAGTTTCCCGGTTACATAATTACTTACACAATCGACAGAAGCATAGTGATGCCAATTGTTGCAAGTATTTTGTGGTTGGTTCTAAGTATATTTGAATTGCCTTAAGACAACGTAAGTACTTTTGTAGCGGAGCATGCTCAAATTTCCTTTCCTTTTTGATACTTTGAACGAGGCTTAAGGTTTGAATTACGTATGTATGCCATAATATTGGACGTTATATAGGCCAACATGTTGTTCATCCCTACAAGACTTAACGAGCTGTTCTTCAACAGCATGACTTTACGGAACAATATATTCTGTTCATATTTGATGTGTAATTTGAAACTAATTTAGGACCTGAAATAGCCTTCAAAACAGGTGAAAACTAGCGTACATTACATCAGACATACAGTACAATAACAAAAATCTAAACGTCATTCAACAACAAAAGTTCAAAACGACGATGTTCTCTGGACCAACAATTCGAAACCACTAAACAAGGATTACATACAAAACGCTATAATTTTTTCCAGAAGTTTACGTAGACATACGCACACACAATAAAGCCTTCACCATTTGGAATAAGCTTAACACTTAAATCCTACCTGATAGCATGAGCCGTGCCATCTTCACCCTGGAATCTGCTGACATCGCGCGAGGAAAAGCTCCATTTCCTTTGGGTGATTAACGAGCTTATTTGCAACAATGATATGTTCATTCTTGTCAAACGAGTCAAGCTCCTTAACCTGTTCCAGGATGATCGCGCGATGTTCGGGCTGACCAAATTCGCTTTCGAGGACCCTCGTCAGAGATGCCAAACGCGTGTTCGCTGTCTCGCAAAATGTAGACACCATTTCAATCAACTTGGGAATCTCGTTCCCTACGTCCCTTCTCTTGCGTTTTCCTGATGAAGTGCTACCCGGCCGTTTCGCAGCAATCGATGAATTAGTAACATACTTGACGTTTGCATCGAACGAGTACGGATGGTCCTCGTCCAAGCCGACAACACCTACGTCTGCATTTCGTTCAGCGTTGGGACCATTGCATTCTTGCGTGTCGGCAATCTCCTCATCTCTAACGTCATTCGCATCCTTGAATTGATCCGCGTTGCGTTCACCGGTGGCACGGTCTTTACCAAATATTTCTCGCCATGCATTGAAAAAGGCCATATCTTGTACCGCATTCTGTTTGCGTGAGGATCCATCTGAACCATCAAATAACGACACGTCACAATGCGCCACAAGTGAAATAGATCTTCTGGTTAAAGAAGAAAAAAAAATTATGCAAAAATATTTTATTACCTTCACGTAATCGTCCTAAGCATTGTCATCTTCACCGTGACCATATTCCGTTGTTCATCCCAACCCAATCCTGAACGCATGAGCATAGTTGATAGCGTCGAGTACTACTTCTTCCACAGATGCGACTTCGAGGTAATATGTGGTTCAGCCTTGATGTCAGCGGCTGAAAAGCTCTTTGCAATGTAGGCCTCTAGTTGGCCTAGATAACCATTCGTAAACCCATTATCGCATTTCCAACTTGTCACTAACAGATTGTTAAGTCCAGCCACCAGACATTCCTCTTCGAGAATTGTCCACATTCGTCGATGTTGTGGCTTATCTCTCTTCCCTCCGCGCCGTTGAAACCTGCTAGTACCTTCATCGGATCCCAAGTCTATGATTGTACGGCTGATTGAACACCTTATACTGCAGCGGCCTGCACCAAAGAAATCATGTGGAAATTAAAAGGCTCATACAACTTTCGGGCTATATTAATGAGAGAACAAGTAACAAAAAACCACTGAGTACAAACACATAACATCCAAATACATCGCAACACCACATCCCATACAAAAGAAATAAGAGAATGGAAGAAATGAAGGGTAGCATAAATGTTTCAAACAAGAACAAGTAGAAAACAGATTTTAACACGACCATCTCCCAAACCTAAGAGGCCAACATAACTTTGGGAATAGAGCACTGTGTATTACAACCGAACTTTCATCCTTCATGTTACAAGCTTTATGAAGGATGGAAGATGAAGCCATTATATTGGACATACGACGTCACATAGGACTCGTCCACTCATTGTACATAGACGTTGCCATTACATCCCTCCAAGAATTCCATGACGGGTTGCTCTCAATGTTCCACACGTAATCGGCGTCTGCATCAGCACCTTCAGCTCCATCACTGGGCAACTCGTTCACCAGCGGATCATCACGCATTTCGGTCCTTAAAAAATTGTGCAACAAGCAACAAGCCAAACTGATCCTGTTTTGCACCTTAATGGGGTAGAATGATTGACTCCTTAGAATTCCACATCGCATTTTCAGTAGACCAAAAGTATGCTCAATGACATTCCGAGCGGAGAGTGCTTGAAGTTGAAAAACTCATATTTATTTTGTGGTCCACCAGCTCCACTATCCCATTCGCGTAGGTGATACCTTACACCTCGGTACGGGGTCAACAAACCTTCAGCATTGGCGTAGCCATTATCACACAAGTAGTACTGTCCTGCACAATGTGTTGTCAAACGCATCAAAGTTAATTTTCCGTATATAGGACCAGAGAAGGTTGTAATTGAATGACCTATGGGTAGATGGTATAGCTGAAGGTGACACCTGTAGGAATTCTTAGTCCACCCTGTCTGTGAACGGCATCACGCAAAATACGGCTATCTGCTGCACTCCCCTCCCAACCAGAAAGAACGTATATGAATTGCATATTAGGGTTGCAGACGCCAAGTACATTCACAGCGACGTGGCCTTTGCGGATTCGATACCGTCCCTTCTCAGCTTCAGGTACTCGGATGTCAATGAAGGTTCCATCCAACGCCCCGAGACAACCCTGCGATGCATTAAGACAACCACAAATGTAAGGTATATATACGTAGTAAACATGGAAATCAAGTGACTGGTGATATTGCAGTCTTTCATAAATCAAGGAAAAGGGTAATATTCTGTACTGGTTCCTTAAACCACCTCCACCGTGGGTCGACGCAATCGTCGGTAATTGGGGTAGATCGGGCTAGGAGTATGTTGTACAATTTGATTATTGCTCTAAGGACCCGGTGGAAATGTTTGTGGATCGTGCGGTCGGAACGTAGGAAATCATGCTTCACTACACAAATCTTTTTATGATGGGCCACAACACTAAGAAAAATAGCGACTTGCTCGGGTACGGTACAAACCCTGCTTTCTGAAACTCCACCGGCATATTGGAGCAAATAGCACAGCCGACCGAAGGCGTTACGGTCCATACGTAAGTTGCAGAGGCATGACTCATCGGTAACTGAAACTAGCCGGTGAAGGTGACTAATCTGCTTCGATACCCGAATATTGGTTAAGAATCTCAGAGGCCCAGTCCGAGGATGATAAAGTTTACGTGCGTTCATGTGTTTTGTAACAGAAGTGAACAATGTGAGAGCGACTGTAAGCTCGTCGAAGATTTGTTGTAAAATTATTAAAGCCAAAGTAACTCTTTGAAATGACCTAATCCTAAACATGAAAAGCACTTTTATTCACAATGGTAGTAGTTTGGACGAATGCAAAGGCAAGGAGGATGCAAATTCACCAAACATTGAGTGACAACAGATCCAAACTGAGTAAATGACCATATTCTTAACAACCAAGGTACAGAACAGAAAAATTATTTGCTGCAACAAAATGACCACTGTTGAAGCGAATATGGTAAACAGTAACAAACAACAAAAGCACATACCCGTTGTGCCATCATATTAACAGGACAAATAAACATCAGTTCATTATTACAGTATGCTCAACCCAAGTAAAATTTAAAGATAGTAAAGAGTATAAGGCACAACACTATTAAAACACCTTCAACTGAGAAAGTAATGGATTGAAAGAAAACCCACCTTAAGATCGCGAAGGATGATAGTGCGAACCACAAACAACAACGATTGTAACGAACGAGTACTCACGGGGCAGCGTAAATGGGACGTCCGGGTATGATTCTTGCAACCCTCCCCAAAAAGATCGAATGTCAAAAAAAACAAGCTGAGATACGATACAAGCCAGTGATTTAAGGATAGGATACATACAAAGAAGATAACGTACCGACGAACACCGACAACGAAGAACTCACCTTTATGCGATGATACTGGTGGCTAGCTGGTACACGTTTGCGTACGAGTGGGATTTTGCAGAACACGAGAAAGAAAAGGGTTTGAAGTGAAAAATCGAGAGCGAAGTGAAGGCGTTGGGGGTGTCTACAAGGACAACGGTGTCATTTCAAGTGCTAATTTGAGGGTAATATAGTCAAAACCACACGGCTGCGGCGTCGGGATAGTATGAATCCCATCCAAATTGGCCGGATTCTTATCAGCAGATTAATCACACCATGTCCCGGGCTTTGTTGGGTAGTAACAGGCCGCCTCATTAGCAAGTAAACGAATGACTGATCAGGACTACGGCGTAGATCCCGCCTAATATGCCTTAGTAAACATGCCCTAAGTATAAGGAGTCTGAATAATTATTTTGGTTTCACGTACAGTCATGTTTTTTAATTTGGCATCATTATAAATATTTATTTATTATTTAACATTTTTTAAATATCTCGAAATTTTAGTGCCCGTCCAACGGAAGATTCAATTTCGTTAACTTTGTTACGTTTTCATCCAATTTTAATGAACTGGTCAAAATGTCATTTTGAATTATTACAAATTATAATTTTATATATTGTATATTATCTTTTTGAATTTGTTTATGACTAATATGTCATATGGATTGTTTACTTTGCTTACCTGAGGAATTTTTTATATTTTTTCCAAATGTCATTCGGAAAAAATAATAATAAGGATAAAGAAGTAATTTTACCTGAGCATCGAGTGCTATATAATTATTGTTTATCTGAGAAAGAGTATTTATAATTATGTTAAATTTCAAAAGATATAAGTGGAAATTTACCCTTTAATTTAATCTATTGACTGAACTAATCATGTCCAATTTCATACACTTTTACCGTCAAAACTAATAGGAGGAAGAAAAATACTGACCTAATGATAGATAAAATATTCGTGCCAAAGTAATTCCTGAAAGTTGTCAAACCCCTACCCACCCTTGTGATATTTTTTCAATATATCAATCATCAATACATAATACATATATATATAGATATATATAATTAACAAATAATTCTTATTATTATAAACAAATAACTTGTTTCAAAGTAAACCAGTTGATGAGGGTTAAATTGTTAAAAGACAGAAAAGTCCTTCATTAAGGGCATAATGGTTATTTTTATTAAGATCCGCAACTGGTAATGAGTCAGGTCGTTGGAACCTTCCCCGCAGGTTGACCCAGGGTTTGAAGAAGGCTGGGCACCTCACGATTGACGCTAGGAGCCTCAGATTAAGACATATGGACTAATCTACAGTACCAAATAAGACCATATAAATACTTCACATCTGACTCATTTAAGGTAACTGGCATTTATTACTTTGATTCTTTGACTTCAAATAGCATATTTTTATCTCGGCCACCAACTAACTTGGACATCGGATGGTCTTCATTGGGACGAGCCTGACTAGCCTGACGTACTTGTTTAATTCCTCAGAACCCATCACAGATTTGGGGAGAATACGTGGCTGGATCTAGATCGTTGATCGTGGTCGCTCATCGAGCCGGATCACCAGCATCTGCACATGGATGATTATACTTATTTTTATTGTTTTCTTTTTCAAGTATTTGAGGAGATTAACCGTAAATTTAGCTTTTATTATAGTGATATTGAGTTTTTCTCTCCATAGTTTATAATCTCTTTATCATCTCTATTTTTATTACTTATGCTATGATCTCTGTACTATGTAATTTTAATAATAATATACACCCTAGTATTTATAAGTTCTTCTACTATTTGTTAAAATAAAATCACGCTTTAAAAAATGAAAAAAATATATTATAAAATTTGACGTGAATTATTTTACAGAAATTGATGGTGCATGTTGCTAAATTGAGATAATCAGAATAAATAGTCCTTAGCGGGTGAGGATGGGAAAAAAAGGTTTCGGTTAAAAAGATCAAACTAATCTATTTTCCGGTGTAGGTTCAAGGGTGCAAGTTTGTAAATATGATCTATTTTACGAGTCTAAAGTGCAAAAATTATAATTTGAACGGACAAAAAATCCTTCATATTCATACTGACATAATTTTATGACAAGAAAAATTGCCAAAAACAAGTGGAGAGTGCATTGTGCATATAAATATAGGGCGAATAGCACTTTATACCCATGTGATATTGAAAATGAGCACATTATCCTCCTATAAAAAAAAATAGAGCAATTTACCTCTCTGTACTTTTTAAAATGAAGCAATTTACCTCCTTATACAGGAAGATACCGCGAAGACATTCATAACATGCTCTACCACAGTTTTTAGCAGATAACCCCAATTTAGGTTTAATAGTACATCCCAACAGAGGACGACCATATTTGTTCAATTTATCTCTCTCAACTTGGATCCCATGAGGCGGGCCTTGGAAAGTTTTAACATAAGCAGTAGGGATTCGCACATCTTCCAGACGTAGAGCACGTAGGGCTTTGAATCCAAATACATTTCCTACAATGGAAGTAAACATGTTAGTAACAGAACCTTCTTCAAAAAGGTCTAAAGGGTAAGGTACATAACAGATATATTGATCTGTTTCTCCAGGAACCGGCTCGATGTGGTAGCATCGCCCTTTGTAACTATCAAGACTGGTAAGTCCATCGTTCCACACAGTTGTCCATGTACCAGTAGAAGATTCGGCAGCTACCGCGGCCCCTGCTTCTTCAGGCGGAGCTCCAGGTTGAGGAGTTACTCGGAATGCTGCCAAGATATCAGTATCTTTGGTTTCGTATTCAGGAGTATAATAAGTCAATTTGTACTCTTTAACACCCGCTTTGAATCCAACAAAAGCTTTAGTCTCTGTTTGTGGTGACATAAATCCCTCCCTACAACTCATGAATTAAGAATTCTGACAACAACAAGGTCTACTCGACACGAATGAATTAGGCGTTAATGAAACTTTTCACAGGAATTTTTAACAAACTTTCCAACTAATACTAATATTATCAACTAATCAGAATATTTGATTATTAGACCATGGTATTTGATTTACCAAACATATCATTATTGTATACTCTTTCATATATATAGAGCAACCCCATTTTTCTTTTTGACCTTTTTTGGGAATCGAAATACCTAACCTAACTAATAAGAAATTCCCCCTTGACAGGGGTATATGTTGTATATGTAAATCCTAGATGTGAAAATAGGCGGAATTCATCTATGAAACGAAAGGGTATAAAAAAACGAAAAGAATAGGCTATAGGCGTAAATCAATATGCTGAAATAAAAAATAAGAAGGGCCAATAAGATAGAAATAATGAATCGTAATGTAAATAGAGTTTAGGTTCGAATTCCATAGAATATTTTATATAATATAGATGGGATTGTCTATAATGATAGACAAATGAAAAACTTTCTCAAGATCCTTATTCATCCACTTGAAATTTTCAAAATAGCTTGGTTGAGCTTGCAAATTCACTCATTGAATAAGTAAACAATTGAATTGGATTCGATTGAACAGCACGAACAAAATCGAGTGCTAACTCCCATTTCTTATTGAATTAACTGATCGACCTGCTATCGGACATTTATCTTGAATTCTATAATTTTCACAAGAAAATTTTGACATATTTTTTTTATTTATTATTATTATGAGAATTAATCCTACTACTTCTGGTTCTGGGGTTTCCACGCTTGAAAAAAAAAACCCGGGGCATATCGTCCAAATCATGGTCCGGTACTAGATGTAGCCTTTCCGCCGGGCAAGATGCCTAATATTTATAATGCTCTGGTAGTTAAAGGGTCCGGTACTAGATGTAGCCTTTCCGCCGGGCAAGATGCCTAATATTTATAATGCTCTGGTAGTTAAAGGTTGCGATACTGTTGGTCAACCAATTAATGTGACTTCTGAGGTACAGCAATTATTAGGAAATAATCGAGTTCGGGTTGTAGCTATGAGTGCTACAGATGGTCTGATGAGAGGAATGGAAGTGATTGATACGGGAGCTCCTCTAAGTGTTCCGGTCGGTGGAGCGACTCTGGGACGAATTTTCAACGTGCTTGGAGAGCCTGTTAATAATTTAGGTCCTGTAGATACTCGTACAACATTTCCTATTCATCGATCTGCGCCTGCCTTTATACAGTTAGATACAAAATTATCTATGTTTGAAACAGGAATTAAAGTAGTAGATCTTTTAGCCCCTTATCGCCGTGGGGGAAAAATCGGACTATTTGGGGGAGCTGGGGTTGGTAAAACGGTACTCATTATGGAATTGATTAACAATATTGCCAAAGCCCATAGGGGCATATCCGTATTTGGCGGAGTGGGTGAACGTACTCGTGAAGGAAATGATCTTTACATGGAAATGAAAGAATCTGGAGTGATTAATGAAGAAAATATTGCAGAATCAAAAGTGGCTCTAGTTTACGGTCAGATGAATGAACCGCCCGGAACTTGTATGAGAGTTGATTTGACTGCCCTAACGATGGCGGAATATTTTCGAGATGTTAATGAACAAGATGTACTTCTATTTATTTGGCCAAAGGTGTGCATTCATGAGCCCATGCTAAAGTTTCAATCAATTCCTGCCAATATCCACGCCAGGAGATTAAGAACATAAATCCAGTAGCCCAAACAAGATGTCCAAATAAGAACATCCATGCCCAGACCGATAAACTATTCATACCAAAAGGGTTATATCCATTGATAAGTTGTGAAGAGTTTAACCATAAATAATCTCTTAGCCAGCCCATCAAATAAGTGGAAGATTCATTAAACTGTGAAACGTTACCCTGCCATAATGTGATGTGCTTCCAATGCCAATAAAAAGTAACTCATCCAATAGTATTTAACATCCAAAAAACTGCCAAATAAAAAGTGTCCCATGCCGAAATTACAGTATTTTTTTCTTTAAAAATTAAAAACTTATAAAAAATCAAATGGATTGGATGGAAGAATTTTAAAAATTATAACAAAATTATCCATTAAAAGGATCAAAATTTTATAAAATAAATGAAATTATAATTTTTAATACATATAGACATTTTGGTCAGTTCACCATAAAAAATCGCTTAAAATTTTTAACAGATTGAACTAATTGTTAGACGACCATTGAAGTGAGGAGGTATTAATTTTTCAAACGGAGGTATTTTTAAATTTGAAAGAAATATTATATAAATTACATTTGCACGTGCATTGGGTTTGCGTTTCCGACTAGTTCTTTTGAAACTTAAATTCCGAGTTACTTCTAAATCTTGTAGCTGAATTAAGAAAAAAACTAAAGATGAATAACAATTTATTTTCCTGTGATATTGAAAATGAGTATATTATTCCTCTATGAAAAAAAATATAACAATTTATCCCGCCTGTGCTTTTTAAAATGAAGCAATTTACATCCATTATTTTAAAAAATATAGGCAGGTAAATCGCTATTTATTTTTTCATAAGGAGGTAATTTGCTCATTTGCAATATCACAAAGGAGTTGCTTGCATTTTTCCCAAAAAGCTAACCTTATTTGTATGGTCAAAATTGAACTAACTATATCATATATACAATATATTTTGCTACGCAATCAATGTATAACTAAAAAAAATAACCAATCACATCAAAATTATAATATACTTATTATGTAATTAATTTAATTAAACCAGACCTTCTCAAAATAAAAATCTCCAGTTATAGGCGAGTTAGTTGTTGTCATGTACTTAGGGATTTCTGAAATTTATTCGAATCATACATTTTACGCTTTTGCTTTAATTGTTCATAGATTTTATTTCATAATCTTTTTAGGTAAATTAGGGGGTGTTTGGTCCCCCCTACTACTATGCTTGCGACGATAGCTTCTGCCAGTGGGCACTGTTAAGGAAGTAATCATTGTGTTTAGTTTTATTTTTAATTTATTTTTATACATTTTGTGAAGATAAAGAGAGAAAAATAAAGATGAATAAGTATGTATTAGAGATAGTGCATATGTTTAAATTTATTTTTGGAGATAATATAAAATAAGTATGGTATGTTTGATATTATTTAGTAGGAGACAAAAACTACTGTTCATTGTCAAATCATATATTCTTTTATATATATTTATATATATATGAGTATGTATATAATTCTTTTAGTTGTAGGGCCTATAATTAATGCAAAAATTTATTTTGACCAAAAACAAATGAGGCACTGTTTCAAAATATTTCAAAAGACCACCAAAACTTTCAAAACAAATCAAGGCAAATATTGTCCATATTTTAGCTCATCTCGAAGACGGGCCAAAAATAAAACCAAATATTATGAACAGTTTTCCAATAAAATTATATTTTTCGTCCATAAAATGGGAGAGTCTACAAATTGGTTATTTGTATTAGAGAAATTTAAAATAATTTGAAAACTTAAAATTTTCTTTTTAACACATGTAATCCCACATTCTAATTTCTGTGAAAAAATAAATGCAAGAATTACATGTTATATGCATAGCTGTTATGGTTTTGTGACTAAATGTGTTGAAAAATTTAATTTTGAGATCAAAAGTATAGACTACTGTGTCCTATAACGAAAAATGTTAGGGTAAAGTTAATTCATTAATCGTCTCACATAATAGATTTGTGGAAAAAGTTGTATTTTTCGTCCCGCATAATAGGAGGGTCTACAATTTTAGTCTCGAACTTGAATTTTTTCGACACATTTATTTTCAAAAGCCACTTTCTCTCAAAAAAATATTGTCAAATGCACTACATGTGATTTTTTTTGTTTATCGTTTTGCCGACGTTAGGTTGTGGGGCCAAATGTATGGGAATATAATATCTACAGATTTAGCTATGACCATAATATGCGTCATGCTTCGGTATATGTACATATTATTTATTAAGTATAAGGAGTCAGAATAATAATTTTTGGTTTCATGCCATTTAGAGTAATTTACAGTCATGTTTTTTAATTTGGAATAACTATAAATATTTTTTTATTATTTAAAATATTTTAAGTATCTCCAGATTTTAATGTCCGTTCAATAAAAGAGTCAATTCCATTAGCTCCGTTACGTTTTCATCCAATTTTAATGAATTGGTCAAAATATCATTTTAGATTATTACGAATTATAATTTTATATATTAGTTATAATTTTTTAAATTTTTTTGTTAATAATATGTCATATGGATTGTTTTCTTTGCTTACCTGAGGAATTTTTTATATTTGTTTCAAACATTTTCTGTAAAAAACAATAATAAGGGTAAAGAATTAGTTTTACCTTAGCATCTAGTGCTAAACAATTATTTTTTATTTCAGGATGAGTATTTATAATTATGTTAAATTTCAAAAGATATAAGTGTAAGTTTACCTTTTAATTTAATCTATTGATTGAACTAATCATGAACAATTTCATACACTTCTACCGTCAAAACTAATAGGAGGAAGAAAAATACTAACCTGATGATAGGTAAAATATTCGTGCCAAAGTAATTCCTGAAAGTTGTCAACCCCTACTCACCCTTGTGATATGTTTTCAATCAATATTTAATATATATATATATATATATATATAGTTAACCAATAATTCTTATTACTATAGACAAATAACTTGTTTTAAAGTGAACCAGTTGATAAGGGTTAAATTGTTAAAAGACAGAAAAGCCCTTCATTAAGGGCATAATAGCTGATGAGGGTTAAATTGTTAAAAGACATAAAAGCCTTTCATTAAGGGCATAATGGTCATTTTCACCAAGATCCGGGGAACAGGCCGTGGTTTGGGTTGTTTAAACCCTCCCAGCGGGTTGACCCGAGGTTTGAAGAAGGTTGGGCACTACATGATTGAAGCTAGGAGCCTCAGATAAAGATACGTGAACTTATCTACAATACCAAATAAGACCCTATAAATATTTCAGATCTGACTCATTCAAGGTAACTGGCATTTATTACTTTGACTCTGTGACTTCAGATCGCATATTTCTATCTCGATCACCAACTAACTTGGGTGTCGGAGGGTCTTCATCAGGACAAGCCCGACTAGCATGACGTACTTGTTTAATTTCTCAAGACCCATCACAAATTTGGGGAGGATACGTGACTGGATGTAGATCGTTGACCGTGGTCGCTTATTGGAGTCAGATCACTAGCATTTGCACATTGATGATTATTTGAACCTTATAACTCAAAGTCATGAGATCTCAACTTTGTCAATTAAATTATACATACTTTTCATTTTTTGTTGTCTCTAATTTATTTTGTATTTTGACTAACAAAATAAGTTGCCTAAATAAGTTGACCCAAAAATACAAAATAAGTTGACTAACAAAATAATTTTGACTAACAAATAAGCTAATCGAGGACAAATATTTACTTCCATCTAATAAATAAGTCCATCTGTTAGTCAAAATTTACTAAATTTGCTGATATTGAATAAAAATTAATATTTATCCTCAATTAGCTTATTGCTGACTTGTTGTAGGTTAAACAATTTTTTTCCACCTAAATTAAAATCGATAGGACGTATACAATATGAGTTTCGGACAACGATTTTTGAATAAAACAAACATGAAATATGAACAGGATTTTTGGGGATAAAGGGAGTACGTGTGATCTTTATCAAACTTCAAGAACACGTACACTTGATTCGTAATGCATATTATGTTTTAATATAGATCAAGTGAGTGAAATGCTTCATTTTCTACAATCATCATCTGAACACCTTTTTTTAATTAATTTCTCAACATAGAATTCAAACATTCAAATAGTCATTCGCTGTTTAAATAAGATAAACCACATACCAACCAAGTTTGAGGGCAAATTTATTGTACTATATGCAGAAAACGGAGTCCTCACATATGTTGCAAGAAAGATATCATAAAGAGTCGATTTATTGCAGAAAATTGTAATTTTAATCTTAAATTATAGCAATTTATTCCTTTAGAAGGAGGTGTCTAATACACCCGTCCCTCTCGCGAGTGGACATAATCTTTTTCAAAATAAATATTGTTTTTATATAGTATATTATATATAAATTTATTAATAATTATAATTTATATAAATATTTATTAAATAGAAAAATACTATTTTTTATATAAACTTTATAATATTTTTAATAATATATACTTTTTTATTTATTAAAAAAGAAAAAAACCTCACCCACCCCACCCCTC